>NC_142805.1:63622259-63704145 GCF_049724085.1 Artemia sp. Qi Xiang Cuo
CTTTTGCAGAATATTTGTAAAATATATAATTTGGGAATTTTGGGAACAGAATATTTGTAAAATATATAATTTGGGCTAAATATTTGCAAATTAGAGGGGGGGGGGTAAAGTATTTAGACAGAGTGGAGTTAAAAAACAATTCTTACTTCATAATATGTAGAATAATTGTACCTAAAACAATTTGCATGCAGACCCGCTATACTTTACTATACTTTAAACTGTTTCAAAATCCCATATCAGGACACAATTCGGAAATACACAGTCGTATGTAGCAGTCACTCTGCATTGCGCCTGTGCTTATAATGTTGGACTTGTTTAAAAACACGTAAAGCTTATCCAGGCTTAGGTTTCTTTCGCTTTATCTTGTGTAGCCTTTGAATTTCTTTCTATCTCCTCATGTATCTTTTAATCTGTTATAGTTTTTTTCCTTATTTTTCTCTTTTGTCGTTTTGACAAAAGCTTCTAGATATGAATTCAAAATATTAGAACTTTCATTATTTTTGCACGTTTTCAATATTTTCATTTCATTTTGATATATACAGTTGAGTCAGGATCCGGTTGTTTGCAAGGAATTTGTTTTGAATTTGGGTGGCTAAACTGAACCGGATCGTCAAAATAATTACGTCTAATGAACTGCAGGACAAAATAATTACCTTAAGTTTCACAATTGTCTCGAAAAAATAGTAAAAATTGGATTCTTGTGTAGACTGAGCTGCTCTTACGTTTACCTAGTGTCGTGTCCAATCAGGATACCATTTTCTTATTTTGTTGTATAAAATAAGGACATCTGATAAGTATATTGGCAACAAAAATGGGAATGACTAGAAATATCGCAATAATGTTTGTATATTCTATCGGGGGGGGGGGGCTGTAGCTCATTCTGTTAATGGCTGTATCTCATGATTGATTTAAACTCTAGGTGGATTGATATCTATCAACACGCCTTTTATTCAAACGCTATAATTAAATTAGATAAAATGTGAATGAGAAGTAGATTTATATGTAGATCGATAACAAGATTGAGAAGAAATTTCGCAAACATATACATTTTGGTAAATAACATAGCAAAACATACAATGAGTAAGAGAGATAGCAAAATTCAAAAATAATATTGGCACACAACCAAAATAATGTCACTTTAGTTGTAAGAATACCAGGATTAGAGACATGAGTGTAACTGGTCAATTCTAACATAGTGTATGATTAGTATGGATGGACTTACAAGACTGAGTCGAGGCTCTGGCCACAAAGGCGCATTGCCTCTACGCCAAAAATGAAAGCATAACAATGTTGCACCTGTAGCCACAGGGCTTCTGGTTCCAACGTGGGTGTAGTATTTTGAGGTAGGGCTGGCATTCCTTCCTCGGTAGTGTCAAGGTGTCCACCATTGTTTTTGCCTATACGGAGAAACCTACCCGCCAGTTTCAGACTGTCCTTTGTAGGCAACATTCTCCCTCAAGAGAAGGGAGAGTCACTCACCAGCCATCAGCGGCAAGTGGTACTGATTCCCAGAGCCAATATTAGTTACAGTTTTTCTATTACCCACGCAGAGCACCTCGGTTCTTTTTCTCACTTTAGATTGCTCTTAATGGATATTTTTTTGGCAACCGTTTCTGGCTTCAGTCCATTTAATCTTGGTAGTGCACTCCACAAAATACCCTGCCTCATTGGTAGATACCGGGCAGGACGTCCAGTGGCAGCACATTGACTCAAATGACCAACACTATGTTCCTCTTTGTGCTTAGTACTCTCAGTGGCACCACGAGAAGGCTATCACCAGAACCCCCCTAACTTAGCGTAAAGAGTTAAGTGTAACTTAAGGACAATTACAAATAGAAACTAAATACGACAGGACCTGTTTTTACAAGATCGGCTGCTCTAGTGCTCTTGATAAATTTGTACAAAATTATACTATTTGGAAATAAAATCTTGCAACTGGATAGGGCGATTATCTCGGTTTGCTACAGTTGTCAAATACAATCTTGTAAACAGTTATTTTTTTTTCCAAATGGTCCTATTGTGTTGTGTTTAGTTAAACTGAAATTGTGCGTAACTAACCGCCATCTACATAGTGTTGAGTCACGGTGAACTAAAATAGCACATTAGTTCAAAGAGCCAAACACATAATTTCTCTTTATCTTCTTCAAATTAATGTTGTATAACGCTTTTGTCAAATTATTGTCATTACATTGTTTAATAGTAAGATGGTAAAATGAAGCCGAAATTAAAACAAACCTGCCATGTAGCTATATCTTAATACTAAATTTTATGATACCAAACTGCGTTTATGCAGCGTTCACATGCAGGTCCACCAAGGCTTCCGCGCCTAGCCATATGTATCTAGCCATGCATTTGTTGGGTGTGGAAGTCTAGTCGGACATACATATTAACCTCAAGTGCAGATAATGAATGGAGTGGTAAAAATAGCTTTCTGATTGGTGTTATTTGAAATTCTGTGCCCGGAGGTCTAGACTCTAGAGCTGGTTATTTAGCTGTAATAATTTGCTGCCAAGTATTGAAGTTTTTGTCTGAACAAGAACTGCCTGGATAATAATGTGTGTAAACATGCAAGTCCAACTGGACAGCCATGTGAACGCCGCTGTAATGGTAAAGGAAAAGTAATTTGAAAATCCTAGTAAACAACTTTGTTGGACAAAATTTTGTCCAACTTTGTTGACAAAATAGCAAAAATTTTTAGTGACAACAATACAAACACAGCTGTTAAATCTTCCAAACTTTTTTTTAGTGAAACATAGGCACTAGTATATTTTATTATATATAATCTATACGCTATTGTCTGATTATAAAAATTTGCTAAAAATGCCGATTCAGGTTTGTACTACATATTACGTTAATGTGAACTTTCACTGCCATCAAAATAGGATTACAGTTCCAGTTCAAGTTATTTATTAATCAATAAAAAAAATTGTTTTCAAAAAACTATCAAATTGATGACCCACGGTGAGAATAACTCTTATAAACAATCGTTTTGTTTCTGGTATAACCGACCCGATTCAAACGTATTTCGTGTGGGAAGGCTTAAGGCACTGGTCAGCTAATTCTAGCCAGGGACTGCATTCAATCGCGCATTTTTTCAGTCGCGAGGCTTAATTTAAAAATCTCTGCGCTATCTAGCTGTGTTAATACTGTGAACGTCTTATTTTGTTTATTTTTTTAGTGTATAATAATACTTCTTATTTCACTGCCGACTGAATTTACAAATGTTGGGTCTTTTTTTGCAATCCTAAGGTTTTCGTTTTTCGACTCATGATGACAATTCCGGTATCATTTGATAGTTGACATTTAGCTTTATCAATCTACTATTACATTTTTGAAATTTTATTGGCCTTTTTCAGTTTAAAAAATATCTTGGAAATAGGTGAAAAACAGGGAGAATACGAAAACTCTCGTAATTCTTGAGCAGGTTTCGATGGCTCTTTTGGAAGTAGTCTAAGCAGTATCACAATTCTGGTTTATTGAATGAATATACCTGAAAATAGTGAATTCAGAAATACAAGTATATTCCAGTACAATTTACAGTTGTAGTCTGTTCGCAAAATCTTATCTTTCAAAGGAACGTAAGCCTGAACTGACTTATAATGACTTCGTTGATTTTTGAATTAAAATCGACTTTGTGGAAGTGATGAAAAACTTGAGAGCCATGTTTAATTAGAGGAAAGCCAAGACAGTTAGTGTTTGTGAGAGGGAAAGCTGGCATAACTTTTTGCAGAATTGCATAAAAATTATTCGTTTCACTTGTTACTTTTCCCTTGAATTACTCATTTCGCATAGAGTAAGGGTAACTCAAATAGCCTATCAGTTCTGTTAGCCATTTGATGGCAATTGGAGACCCCCAAATGATAGGTTTTCAAAAATTTATGACTGACCTTGTCCACAGAACTTGCAGGCAATTGAGATTGTTCATATTATATGAGCTTTGCCCACTGGAATTGACCAAGCCAATGAGTTGATGCAGTGATATCTGTTGGAAAAATGTGGTTCAATCCGAGTTTCTATGGTTATAATGAAAGAAAAGTCAAATTAGCAATGACATCGAAAATGAAATCTGATTGTTTGGATTGGTTATTTGGAAACCTACCCAAGCATATATATTGTAAAAAATATATCAGAAATCGAGATTACAATTTGGCAGTAGCGGGCGGATTTCAAAAGAAGAAACATGTGTGAAAAATCAGTGAAGAATAAGCTAAAAATATATAGGGCCAAATTGCTTAAGAAAATTTGGCTTTCCTTTGGAATTGTTGTTGACTTTGGGAATCTGCAGATCGTTCATGTTTGAATTTTTACGGACTGAAAGCGTTGTCAAACTTAACTATATAATTTTGATCATCAATTTGCACAATTCAACATGGCAACATTGACGAAAATGTGACGCCGCCCTTAAAATTTCATAATTTTATAAGAAACAAAAGAAAAGTCTTACAAAATCGCTGTTTTCAGGTATAAATAGACCTGAGACGGATGCAGGGGGTAAAAATGTTTTATTTTTATGTCCTTAGTGGTTTAAAATGGTTAGGTCAGGCTCCACGGTCGGAATGTCTTCTCCACGGACGGAATGTCTTCTCCACGGACGGAAGGCTACCCAAGGTCATGCTTTTTGGCGCATCGTCTTGGACCAAACGAAAAAGCAGGATATTCTTTAGTGGGATGGAAAGAGGTCGTATTTTTTTTTTTTTTTTAGAAAATTGGAACTTCATTGGAGGTAGTAAAGAATGAATAGTTGGACAGATTGAGGTGGAAAAGAAGCGTGCGCAACTGCTTTGGCCTTTGGTGGCTCTGTGTAGCGTTGAGCTATTAGTAGCAGAATAGCTGCAATTTTTTTTGGAAGAAGGATGTTCTTGTTCTGTTTCCTGAGATAAATTGCACAAATCAAATTGTTCATCTTTGTTTTCTGTTTTCGCTGATTTTAAACGAATCTGCTAACATTGTTAAGGTGTATCATCCGATTTCTGAATAATGCACATTCTAGTGAAATCGCCTTTCATGTCTTGTTAAGATGTGTATGTTTTATTTGTATAATTACACGCACAACAAAATACATGCACTTTTTAGTGCATTTAGAGATAAAACTGTGTTTTTAAAAAGTTACTATTTTAGTGTTTTAATTTTAATCTGTCCCACTGTCATACTTTTCAACTGAATTGTCGTGGTGGTGGGGAATAGGGTAGTTTTTGTGGGGCTGTGGGTCCACTTTGGTTCTATAATCATACATATTTTACATTAAGGAATAAGGTCAATTGATTCCTCGGTTGTCCACCCTAAACTTTATATTAAGGACTAAGGACTTTATATTAAGGACTAAGGTCGGTTGATTCCTCAGTTGTCAAACCTAAACTTAAAAGGCTATTTCATCTAGTCATAATTATCATTAATCAGTAGTTTATTGCAAGTATCGACCGTATTTTTCTTAGCCTTTGCATGTTATACGGTTTTTTTTTGGGGGGGGGGAACGAATAAGGTCAATTTTGAACTTAAACGAGCGAAAACTCAAGATAATTCTTTAATGCTAAGTATAAAAATATCTGGCCTGGCACAATACTCACAAAGGCTTAAGTAAGGCCGAACTAGTGATTGCGTATTGTATCCCCTTGATTGGCTACAAGTTTCCGATAGCCAGCCTGTACTTTATTATTTATGTACATTAATTTGTTTTTAATGATTATTAAATATTTATTTTGCAGTAAAATGGCAGTAGAGAAGGTTCAAAAGCTGGGCAAGATTTGTGTTTTGGACATTGAAAGACAAGGAGTTATGCAAATCAAGAAAACAGATTTGAATCCACATCTGATCTTCATCAAACCTCCGTCAATGGAAGAGCTGAAAAACCGTTTACTCTCTCGTGGTACAGAGACTGAGGAGTCATTGAAGAAAAGATTGTCTGCTGCTGAAGAAGAACTTGCTTTTGGTAATATGGGTATTATTCTTTTGGCAACTTGCCAAAGTTCCCTCTTGAACATCCTTGATTTCAGCCTAACTCTAGCCCCATAATTTTAGGTGCTCTTTTGGGACTCTTATCTTTTAGTGATGGTTCATACAACCACATATTTTTGCCACATTGATAGTTTGGTTAGTGGTAAGTATAAGGCCGTATCCAGGAAGGGTTACCCGGTTTGAACCCTTCCCCCCGAAATTGTTGTCCAAGTCATAAAAACGTTACAAAATGTATATAAACAAATTTTTGATGCGTTAAAGAAATTTGTACTCCCCCCCCCCGCCCGAAAAAAAAATTCTGGATACGCCTTGGATAAGTGATAAAAGCATAGGGGGAATGTTAATGTTGAAATTTGTGAACAATATATAACAATTCATCGCCCATCCTACTAGCATGGCTGCTAAATATTAAGACTTTGGATTCATGGGTTTGATAATTCTGGAATGTCTATATGACTTCAAACTAGATTTTTGGTTCATTCAATGTAAAGAAATACTAAATCTGAATTTTGGCAGATATGCTAGCATGCTAGATGGGTGACGAATTGTGTCCTTACTATTTGTTATTATAGATTGTTTAGGTCATTTAGTAGGAAAAAGTAAATTAAAGAAATAAGATCGAGTTCGGGGTTTTTTAAGACAAACGGAAATAATGGACGAAATAAGACGATTATTTCGAGAAAACAGCCGCTTCTTTTCATCAGCGCTATAAGATAAACAAGGGAACATTTTCACATTTTCTTGGAAACAAACCGGATGAAACAAACTGATAAAAACAGACAACAGGGGAAGTAAACATAAAAAACAATAAAAACCAAATTTGGAAGAATAAAAAAAATGCGAATAAACCAATAACTGATACAGCCAAATTAACAGAACTAAAAACTTTAAAGGCCACAAAAACTAATTCCAAAAACAAGCTACTCACCAGTATCTATGATTAACAAAAACAATGGGTTCGCTTAATACTAGATAAGTGACTGAATTGTTGAAGATTCTGTCAAACACTGGAAAAGTGAACCCAATTAGTTATCTAGGGAAAAAAATACGTCACTTGTTGTCTAATTTTGATATTAAATATGTTTTCTTTTCTATATTTAATGTTATTATTATATAAAAGAAAATTTAATTAACTTCCTGTTGTATAGTTTAGTATATTTTCATTTGTTAACTTCCATTTTTAGTCAGTATTTATCTAATATATAGCAATTTCTCAGATCCAAAAGATCTAGTGCAAAAGAAGATAAAATGTAAAATGATTAAAATCTACTAATGACTTGGTTGAGATCGTCATTTAATAGCGTTAGTAGTTACTAGCTTAGTTAGTAACCAGTAAATAACGAGGAAGACCCAACTACCTTTCCATCATAAAAATAACAATGGGTAAAATAATGAGGAACTAATTTGTCATGACATTTTTTCCCCGGTTGAACTTCTTAAAATATTGATTCTAGGACTATTTTAATTTTTAATTTTAATGATCGCACATTTTATTATATTATATTATTTTATCATTTTATTATATTATTATATTATTATATTATCTTATTTTTTATGTGCTTTGCTGTGGACAGCCCTTGGATATAGAGCCGAAAAATTCATTTAAAGATAAAAAATGTCATTGTCTTTGATTAATTTTCTCATTATTTTATCTGTTGTTTTTTGTTAGTAGTAGCATTAATGCAGTAGTTTTAGTATTTTATGTAGATGACGTTAGTATCGCCATAAAAGAACAAATCATTTCATGACCATTAGGCAAATGCATAAAATCGTATAAGTGGCCATTTTGCCCCAACGTTGGTCTTGTTCGCAATTAGCTACCTAAGAAAAAAAAAACTACGTCACACGTATGTCTGATTTTAATCAGTACTTGCCTACTTACATCAACCTTTCAGATCCAAAACATCTAGTACAAAAGAAGATGAGATGCAAAATGATTAGGATCTACTAATCAGTAGAAATCGTAAGAGAAAGATAGATGACCTTTAGGCAAATGCACAAAGTCGTATAAGTGGTCATTTTGCTCCAACATCTGTCTTGCATTAAAGGGTAGTCCCTGAATTTCATCTTCCGGAGCATCATTTCAACAAGTTTCATTCATAAAAATGTCTTATGCTTTTCATTTATTGTTTTGGGGAGGTATGCACGTCTCTCTGGCTTTGGTTAAAGTCGCAGTGGTAAATGCGTAAGTGGTAAAAGCACCCACAAGTGGTGAAAGAAAAAAATCGAATTTTAATATAGCCGTGTATAAGCCGTGAAAGCCGTGTATGAGCCGTGAAAGAAATATACTGCAATTGTGCTTAGTCGATACATTCGACTAAGCCGGAATAACCCGAATAAACCTGTCAAAACTATGAATAAAATTTACCCTAGTTTAGTTACTGGGAAAGAATTAGTGGCATAAATAATTTGGTAGGTAGTAAAAGGGTAGAAAAAAATTGCTTTTGTGAAAAATGTGAAACAAGCATTCAAAATTGGGTGCTCAATTGGTTAATATAGTACGCTTCAGGAAGAAAAATTAAATAAAAAAGCAAGATTTTTCAACTAAAAGTAAGGAGCAACATTAAAACTTAAAACGAAGAGAAATTATTACGTATATGAGGAGGTTCGCCGATCATCAACACTTCATACCTTACGCTGAAGTTCAACTTTGTTCCAAATCTTTAAGAATGACTCCTGAATCACAAAAGCCGTTTAATTAGAATAAAAAACTTAAAATACTAAAAAACTTTAGCGTAAAGAGTGAGGTATTGAGGAGGGGGTGACCTCCCTTACTACGTAGTAATTTCTGTTCGTTTCAAGTTTTAATGTTGCCCCTTACTTTTAGTTGAAAGATCTTGTTTTTTTAATTAAATTTCTGATCTTTTTTTTTAAACTATTTTTTTTTTAATCCGGCTCACCCTTCATGGAAAATTCCCTACCCCTATGAAAAATTCCTCCATGGAAAGATCCACTCACGTAACCACCCCCTCCTCTCTTCATCAGAAAAATCCATCCTGAAAACGTCTGTATATTTCCCAATAACCAATACTATATGTAAACAATGGGCAAAGTTCATAACTTGCAGCTCTTCCCCCGGGGACTGTGGGTTGTTACGTTATCCTCAAAGACATAGTTATTAGATTTTTTGTCTATGCTGAAAAAAGCGACCATCTAAAAATTTTGATCGGGTGACTTTGGGGAAAAAATGAGCATGGAAGTGGGCTAGCTCCCCTCCAATATTTTTGTTCAATTAAAAAGGGCACTAGAACTTTTGATTTCCGATCATATGAGCCCTCTCCTGATCTTATACGATTCCTGGTGTGATACGATCACCCTTGGGGGAAAAAGATAAATAAATAAAGATGCATCCGTGATCTTTCTTCTGGCAAAAAATGCAAAATGCAAAAAAAATGCAAAAATGCAAAAAATGCAAGAATCAGAACGAGTCAAAAATGAAAGTGCAAAAGAAAAAAACGAACTTATGTACATAATGGTAGATACTGGAGAATAAACCGGTTTTTATCTGTCTGTATTAAGAGACAATTAGCTTATGCTCATTGGAAAACAAATGTCAGGTGACAGAATACATTGGACTTACATAATTTTGTCTATATATTTGCACATTACGGGTGGGGAAGGGGGTAAAGTATTTGGACAGCTTGCAGTTAGAAAACAATCCTTACTTCATAATATGCAGAATATTTGTAGCTAACCCAATTTGCATGCAGACCCGATGTACTCCCCCACCCCCACCCCCTAATGTGCGAAAATATAGCTCAAATTTGTTTCTAAAGTATTAATTTTCATTATATTTTATTATATTTCATTAGGATTGACTTAACTTCACTTCTCGAGTGTGTATCGTTATGTACACAAGTACCGAAAAAAAATTATGTGGAAAGAACAGCTCCATCACAATCTTCAATGCCAACAAATTGTGGCATAAAACCCAGTAAAAAACATACAAAGATGCCGTAAATTACGCAAGGGTTATTTACAAGTCATTGGAACCCTTCAGCAATATATACATTCACTGTGGAGTCCTCCATTGCCCCACAGGAAAAGTAGCCAACAAACAATGATTTATTTGGGGACTGCTGCCTGCTTCTTCGAATTGCATTCCTGCATCAACGATTTCCAAATAAATTTGTTTAGCCTGTTATAGGACATCACTTGCTCTCTAAGGAGTTCCACGAACAAATACAAAACTGGAACTAATGTGTTGCTTTAGCTTCATTCAACGTAAGCGATAATCGAACCAAAAATAGTCGTAATGTTTTCAGCTTCAAAACAGCTGGACAAATTTATCACAAAATCAATTTAACGGCACACCCATCACAGACCCCTGAAGGTGATTTTGAACCATATTTATATGGCCAAATGTACTTTTTAGACCCTGTTGGAGATGTTAAAGAACACCTTTCACATTTTTTTAAATTATTAGATCAGTTGTAACTCAATAGATCTATAGGAAGAAATATTGTGTGACACTTAAAAATTTAATATGCAGAGGGGGCCCCGCAAAAAAAAAATCCAATCGGGCCCCGCACCTAGTCGGTCCGGTCCTGTCTACAGTAGAGATATCTGATATTATGAATCCGGTAGTGGGATCTTCATTAAGATCACTTGATGTTTTGGGGGTGTTTTCCCCTTTTTGCAAAATTGGATAAATTTTCTCAGGCTCGTAACTTTTGATGGGTATCATTAAATTTGATGAATTTTACATATTTTGAATAAGCATGAAATTTGATTCGTTTGATGTATCTATTGTTATCAAGACTCTGTATGCTTACCTTAGTTCAGTTAATTTGTATCTGGAAAATATGGAGCTAGGCGTTTCTCCACCCCCACGCCCCTGCAGAAAATTCCCCCGGATAATCCCTCTCCTCCACTAAAAATTCCTCACATGCGAAATTGAGCAGCCACAGAGAAAGTACAGAAAGGGTACCTCGAAATGTCTATCAGATGTCCTAAGGGGTAACATAATGACCATATGTCTGATTTTTGCATGAAATTGAATAATAAAAACAAGTTTTTTTTCAATTGAAAGTAAAGAGTAGCATCAAAACTTAAATGACCAGATGTCTGATTTTTGAATGACATTAAGTAATAAAAACAATGTTTTTTCAATTGAAAGTAAAGAGTAGCATCAAAACATAGAAGACCAGATGTCTGATTTATGAATGAAATTAAATAATAAAAACAAGTTTTTTCAATTGAAAGTAAAGAGTAACATCAAAACTTGAAAGACCAGATGTCATGATTTTTGAATGAAACTAAATAATAAAATTAAGTTTTTTCAATTGAAAGTAAAGAGTAACATCAAAACTTAAAAAACAGAAATTATCACGTATATGAGGGGGGCTGTCCTCCTCTTCGATACCTCTCTCTTTACGCTATAGTTTGACTTTTTGTCCCAATTCTTTAGGAGCAAGTCCTGAAACATAAGGGTCATTTAATTAGAGGTATTGACCCCTCCCTTATTGACCCTCTATTGTTAGGCAGAGCATCTGTCCAATGTGCTACCACAGGGTATTACCACCATAAAGGGACCCAAAACACTTTCAGTTAGCCTCTAACCAGTGGCATCTTATCAAAGCCGGGAACAGAATTTTGGAATCAAGAGTTTATCCACGACTTTGTTCTGGGGGTAGGGTTACACAAAAACTTTGAAAAACGTATCAAAAATTTGTTTTTATTCATTTGTATCACTTTATTACGAGTCTTTTGATCCCCTTTTTTTGCGGGGGGGGGGGGTAAATCCTGTACCCCTTACCCTGAAAACGGCCTTGGTACAAATGTACGATTAAATGTATGTTTTTATTATAGGTGAAACACCAGGGAACTTCCACAAGATTATAGTAAATGATGAGATCCATGAGGCTTACAACGAGCTTAAAGAATATTTATTGACTCACATAGAAGATGCTAGGAAGAACGGAGCCCGAATGAATGGTGAAGTTTTATCGAAGCTTTCCTCTCTTCTTTATTTTAGTAGTTTATCTTTTAATTTATTTCCCACTGATATTTCTAATTAAATCTTTTTGGTTTTGGTAATTTTATCAGCAAATTTCTGTTTGTTTTAGCACTGTTATTTCACAAAGGCATGAAATGAAGGAAATTTTAGTTTTTAATTTAAGCTGAATAATATAATTTTGAAAATAGGAATTATACCTTCCTGCTGTTGCTATTTTCACTTTCAAATTTCTCCTTTTATATTTATTTCAGTAGCCTACTTATTTGACAACCATTTTCATTCTTTCTTTCTTTGTTTAAACCTTTCTTTTCTTCTTTAAAAAGTAAAATTTCTTTCGTTTTTTTCTATATTGTGAAAGGTTGAAGTACCAAGCACAATGAAAGTGAAATCTGATTTTTTTTTTTGGGGGGGGAATTGCTCAACCATTTTTGCTGTAAACGTAATTACTTAATCCTCATGCCGGGGTGGTGTTAAGAGCATCGTCAGCCTTCTAATGCACTAAAATATACAACAGCTTAAGAAGATGTAGCTTTCCTTTGAATTTGTGGTTGTATTTGGGAATCAGCACATTGTTAATATTTGAAATTTTACGGATGAAAAGCGTTGTAAGATTTAGCTAATTAGTTTTGCTTAACTATTTTCACGGTTCAAAGTGGCAGCAACTTGGCTTTTTCGTAAAAAAAAAAAAAAAAAAACTGTTCTACCTTGATACTGTGATGGAAATTTGTAAATTAAGGCCTTATCTCATATGAAGGAAGTTTATTTTGCAAGAAATAAGGAATCGTAAAATTTCGAATAAAATTGCGTATGAACATATCCAGTATCCAGTGCAAAGAAAAGATGCAGATCTTCAGTTAATTAATAATAGTCATTATTGTTTAATAAAGATTAGGGGATATCAGAGCTTTAATTTTATTTTTAATAATATAAAATAATGAAAAACAGATATTATTTAATAATTAGAATAACTATTACCCAGAAATCAAGGAAAATGTAGGACCTTAGTGGGCCGAGCCTCCCCTCCGGCTTACGTCCCTGAGATATGAGGAATCATCATTTCGATCTACGGTATTAAAGAAGAATGGCAAATTTGCCATTTGCAAATGGCGAAATGGCAAATTTGCAAAATTGCATAAGCGGAAAGCTTATGCAAAGTATTAGTTCTTCATGAAAAATTCAGCCAGAGGTTCAAGATGAGACATTCCAGAGTTTAAGGAAGAATAGAAGTGAAAAACTGAAAGGAGTTCTTCGTTATAAATAAAACAAGATGTCTCAGCTATTCCAAGTCAACCTAAAACATGTTTATTATTTATCATAGTATTATTCCAAAATATGTATCTTTAATTAATAATATTATGTCGATTTGTAATTTTAATTTAAAACTTAATTACATAATTGAATAATAAAAGACTGTCCTTGTTTGACCAAACAAAAAGCAGTTCGTCCACGAATGGGGTGGGAGGACGCTGGAAGGAAAGATTTAAGGGAAATAGGGCTTTTTTGGGATAGTATAAAGAGGGAGGTTTTGGATAGATAGGGATGGAGGAGGAGCGTGTGTAGCTGTGTTAGCCTCAGATGGCTTGGTGCTGCAGTGAGTCCGTAGTAGTAGTAGTAATAATAAGTTGATTTCTAATAACTTAATTATATTTGTAACAATTAATATATGCTAAACATTTTTGTGTGTTTTATCAAGTCAATATGGAAAACAAGAGATTAATTCCTGTATTATTTTCCGAATGACGGAAAAGCATTCCGTCATTCAAGGTATTTCAAATAGCATATCGTCCCACTCAAAGCCAAATATCGTATCTCGGTTTTGAAATTTCTTGTTTTTATTTGGTCCCGAATTAAATGAGAAAAACATGTAAAAAAAATAATATGTGTAATATAATAATAATATATATAAATAATATTGTATGTAAATAACATATTACAGCTCATAGCTGAGTAGCTACGGAATAAATGTAAAATAACTAAATAGCTGAAAAATATTACTGGACTTGAAAAAAATTGTGCAAAATACAAATGCCTAGCTAATAAACAAAAACAATAATGGTCTTTCAGAAAATAATTAATAATAGGAACAAATTCTGAAACGTAAAAACAAAGTTAATCAAACATTATAAAAAAAGTCAGTAGGTCAGAGAAAAATGATATTAAATATATGAAAAAGGTTGATAAAAATTGAAGATATGTGGCAATTGTCAAAAGATTAAAGAACAAACTAAAATGAAAGAACACACCAAATTAAAGTTGATAAGAACGATGAAAGGAGGAGCAAAGTAATTGGAAATGGTGTTTAAAGAAGAAAAATTACTATTCTTCATTGGAAGACTGTCTTGTAATGAAATAGAGTGAGAATATAGATCTTTTTGTTATTTTGTTTCCCTGGAAGTCGGTTCCTTATTGGGTTGTGAGAGGGGTTTAGGGATTGATTAAAACTTTGCGGCTAAAGCTGATGCAAAGGGCGTCACGTCTTGTATGAAGTAGTACAACCTGTCCTCTTGGAAATATAACTGTAAGGCCTTTGTTCTTTAAAAATTATCATAGGGGCTATATTTGAACTTGAGGTGTACAACTTTTTGGGTGTGAATTTGTGTTTTAGTTTTTTTTTATTGTTTTAAAAAGTAGAGTTGTGAGAAAGAGTCAAACTTTAGCGTAAAGAGCGAGGCGCTGAGGAGGGGACAGCCCCTTGCATATACGAAGTAATTTCTGTTTGTTTTAAGTTTTAAATGTCGCTCCTTACTTACAGTTAAAAAAACCTGTTTTTTTTATTTAATTTAATTATAGAAACTATTTTAAAAGAGAAGGACAGAAGAAGAAAGAGAAGGAAAGAAGAAGCGAAGAAATTCGATTTATAACTAATTCCAAAGTATTTGACAAAATGTCATCATATTTTCATTAAGTGTGCTTTCTATTTTGTTTGCTTTCCCTAATACATAAATTAGTAGAGGGTTTGTTCTACGAGATCAAAAAATCAGATCGATTTTGCTTAGATATCAAAGTTTGTTAGTCCGAGAATGGAAAATAATTTTCCAGAAATGAAACTTTCAGAAGTCGAAAAAAACCTTAAATCAGTTTTGACATGCTGTGCTTGCTGTCAAAACTGAACAGCAACTGAACTTGCTGTTCAGTTTGTACATTGTCAGAAGAACCCAGGAACTCAGCTTTTAATTGGTATGAAATGGCTCGAAGGTGCGTTCATATATAACCGGTAGGTGAAAGGTACCTGCATGGAGAATGTCTGTTTTTTAACCCGTGAGCTAAAAACATTTTAACCCATTGACTGATGATTATCATTCACTTAGTGATTCTTAACATCTGTTTTATGGCAGGGTAAAAGTGTAGTTTATCATAAGCTGTTTGAGTCTTTAGTATGCTGACTTGTAATTGTGTGAATGTCTGTTTTTGCTTCTTTGTTGTTTTTCCTCTTGATAACATTTATTGAGATTAGATCGGTTTATACTTCAAAGACCCAAGTATATTACGAAAAATTTTGAGAAAAAAACTATCTTACAGTCCAGAAATTAACAAACCCAGAACAGCCCATTGGAACCAAATGTTTAAAAAAGGATGTTGCTAAAAAAAACTGGTTAGTGAGAAAAAATTTCAACTTGTAGTTGATTCAGGAATGGTAATTATTATTTTCCTTAGTTTCAATTGTAAAATGTTATTTTGAAAACAAATTTGCAGAAATATTTAAAAAGTAAACGTTTAATTTCTCAAGCTACTCAATTTAAGCCCCTTTACGTTGCATAATATGCACTCACTTTTTCCTTTATTAGGTTTATTCTAATTTTGTCCTTTCATTATCGTGTAAATATGCGCTTAAAGTATTTAATGTTTTTTGCACAAATTTAGGAGGTGACTGACAATATTAAAAAGAAAATATTATAGCATAAACTGTACTCATAATGCAAATATAAACTATTTATATTCGAAATAATTAATAGATACAATATTACCTATATCCAGCTACAGATCAAATGCAAAAACATTGTACAAAGGGTAGCTGAATCCATGCTACATAGTGGATAAATTCAGAGGCTATTCCGTGCAAAACAGTATATACTATGGGTTTTCTTTCTTTATTATGTCTCTCATCCCACAACCTATGCATCTAGTAATAGAATAATACAACAAAAATTGAAATGCTTAAATGAATCATGATATACTGAACCGTTTTGGGCATGAATTGATTTCTGTTAACTTTAGTCACAGTAAGTCAAAGAACAATAGCATGAATTGAGTTTAAGTGGCGTCTTTTATAATAGTTCTTTACTAAGTTGTACTTGACGCTGCAACCATGATTTTTGTAGTATTTAGGGTACTTGTATGAAATAGCCCCTACCTAATATTCTTCATATATGTTTCTCTGACACTCGATCCTAATGAAATATAAGAAAGTAAGATTAAAATATAATACTTTAGAATCAAATTTGGGCTATATATTTGCACATTAGGGGAGGGGGGTGAAGTATAGCAGTTCTGTTTCTTTGACGCTCAATCCTAATGAAATATAAAAATATGATGAAAATATAATACTTTATTAGCCAAATCTTAGCAAATACAGAGGTACTTTACCCCACCCAGCCCCCCCCCGTAATGTGCAAATATATACCTCAAATTTGTTTGTAAAAAAAAAACATCGACAAAAAAGGTTTTACTTAGGTTCCACTTAGATGAAGAATGCTAGGTAGGGGTATTTCATACAAGTACCGTATTTTGTAAAAAAAAAAATTATATTTATATATTATATAAATATATTTATAGTTATATTATATTGAGTAGAAAAAAGTTTCTATACCTTAAAATCTGCTATGAGATAAAAGGGTTATCCGAACAATAACAACATTTAGAGAAAATCAAAATCTTTTTAATTATATGTAAGTAGGGGTCTCTGCCCCCGTTCTAGACGTCGTTAGTGTATTCCTTTTGTTTACATACTTTGAGGAAACATCAAACATCCGATGTGGCACGAGTTCTTCCCCAGTTTAATCCATAGGCTTCATGCATCTATTAGACCTTCAATTGCAAGAATCAACAGATGGATTTTCTGGGAAAATACTCTCAGGGAATGGGGTTTGGACAAATTTTGTAAACAGCTGTTTTTTAAGTGCTCTTACCTGTTCATTCCACTCTTCTGTGAATCAGAGCGAGATAAGATAAGATGTTTGTTTCAATGCCTCGAAGGGCTGAATTTGAATTTTGGGGTAAAAAACAACAAACAGGAAACAAACATCAGACGAAATAGGAAAAAAATAACTAAAACTAGCTAAAATACATTATAAACAAAAATCACCGTATTCAAACATTAAGACGTACTGTGTTTCAATCCCGCTTTCTAGGGCTATAATGAGAGAAAGGTGGAGAGGGCAAGGACCTGTTTTGCGGATGAAGGATGACAAATGACAATGATCGTCTTTGTCGGCTAACCCTTTAGGGCCAAACGAAAAGCAGGTCGTCCCCGAATGGGTGAGAGGATGATGTAAGCAGGGCCGTATCCAGGATTTGTGTCAGAGGGGGGGGGGATACAAAAGGATTTTTTGAGGGGGGGGGATACAAAACGCATCAAAAATTTGTTCATAAACTTTTGTTTACGTTTTTACGAGTCGAAAGCAAATTTTGGGCGGGAGGGGGGGAATCCACGCTAACCCCCTTGGATACGGCCTTGGTTGTAAGGAAAGATTTAAGGGAAATGGGAACTTCTTGGGAGGGTGTAAGAAAAGATTGGGATGCAGGAGGAGCTTGCGTGGCTTTGTTGGCTTCCGGTGGCTTGTTGCTACAATAAACATTTTTACAAGCAATAAAGGAAGAGAAAATGAAAGTATCGGTATGCTTTGTTAATTTTTTCCAGTAATATAGGGCCTAATTTTTTTTTCAAATGCGAAGGGGAAGCAGCGAATGTGGAAGAAGATAGAAACAGATCCAGAAAGAAATCCCGAGGTGGGCGGAATCTGGGTGGGAAGTGTTTCGGGAAAAATGTTTTCCCTGCTAAGGATTGTTATTGCATTTAAAATTCTACAGATTTGGGATGTGGGCCTCTTGTTATCCTGACACCTGGTCGCAGAAGGGAAAAAAGACTCCATGATTATTGATTGTGATACACTGAGGTAATTTGGCCCACCCGTGTCAAAGCATCGAAAAATATTTTAATTTAGGACCATCGCTGCCTAGCATGTCTTTTATGTCCAATAACCGAAGTTCTTTCTTTTTAGGTTTTTGACGGCCTTTAGAATCATGGAAGTTCTGATCGAGCCGCAATTAATTCCTAACCTACCTCTTATTTTCTTGATTGATATTGTAATGCAGAAGTGTCTAGTGAAACAATGGAGCCCAGTGAAAAGTTTTGTTTAAGTTATAAAATCCACAAAGTCTGTTTTTCCTCTGCATTCGGTTCATTAGAACCATTTGCTAGTTCTGTTTTTGCTTTTCTTTCAGTGGTGGATTCTCTTTTTGAGTATTTAATGTTGATATTGTTCTTTCTCTTTTTGTGATGCCGCTAGGCCACGATATTTTTCGTTTAAAACAACTTTTTTTTTAATTTTCAGCTACAAAGAAAAAAAAAGTCTTAATAATCATATTCACTGTACTCCTGTCGGAAAATATATGTAACGAACCTTGCTGAAATTCTGTAGTAGGACTCAGTGAACACCTTTTATCGGAGGTGGGGATGTATATTACAAAGTCTAATATGGCCTTTACCTATATTTCCGCTTTCAGTGAATATATTATTGAATGTCAGACATCATCTTCTCTTTTAATAAATGCTATTATCCTTTGTCGTGATAGTATCTGTATAACTTGCATTCAGAAAAAACAAACAGACTAGCTCGAAAGCGCAGCTTCTTCCATCCCCCTCCCCCAATTCCATTAGTAATTATGAAAACTCACTGCCTTCCCCTTTTAAACAAGGGCACCCTCTCAGGGAGGGGGGCCTTAGGAAGTCTCCATAAGTAGTATTGAATGCAAAAAATAGTTTTTTGTAAAGAAAAAAAAACTATCTGTGGGAGAAATGTTTTACCATTGACATTTCCGAGACCTCCTTCTCCCACCCTGAAGCATGAAGGTACGAGTCCTTAAATTAAATAAATCAACGAATTAAATGAAGTTGTTTTCTATGAGATAATGAAATATCTCCTTCTCTAGAAGTAAGAACTTCAAAGAAAAAAATGGTATGATTTTTTAATTATCTCGGAAACTTCTGTTTATTTCTCTTTCTTTCATTGCAAAAATATTGTCTTCTTCAATTTTCATGGTGTGTATATTAATGGTTATGGGGTCTGTTTTCAATTAAGGTCGCTGAGTTTGGCCAGCTTGCACTGAATTTGTGTTAACTTTTGTTCCCAAATTTTTACAGATGAACAATCTTTCTTCAAATTCCTTGAAACTAGTCTTCTTCCAAAGTTCACCCAAACTCAGAACTATTATAGCTATTACGACCCATGATAGTACGAGGAATAAATTTCTTATCATGGTGGTTCCCAGACGACACAACATAGTCAACATAGTCGTGTGGTTTGTTTTTTTAAGCTATAGTGATTTTGTAATTCTGGCTGAACAGATTGTACTCTGGTTTAGCCTATTATATCTTGTTGTTTATGCTGATGTTATTGCGTCTTTTTCGACTGAGGTCATTGATTTGGCCAATATAAGCTAAATTTGTGTTAAGATATTATTCTCCCGAACGCGTTTTTTTTGTAGGCGTACAGCCCTTCTCCAAACCCCTTGGAACTAGCCCCGTCCCAAAATTATGAAATGCTTATAGCAATTAATGATCATCGTAGTATCGTTTCTAAATTTTAATTTATAAGGGAGAAGAAATCAAATGCAGATTGAGTATATGTACAGTTCTTGTCTTATAGCTGATAGCTGCCGATTCATGCAAAATAGTGTGATTGATTATTTTAAGGTTTATTAATTTTGGGATTCTGGGTGAATAAATTGTATACCTGTTTGTTATATCTTGTTATATATATACTGTTTTTACTGTGTCCGTTTTGATTGAGGTCATTCAGCTTGTCCAACTTGAGTTGACTTGGTGAAGATTCCTCAATCTCAGCATTATAGGTTAATAATCCTCCAGACCTGTTAGGGTGAGCTTGTCCCAAAATTATGAAATGTTCTGAATTCCCTAATAGTTATAGCGAATACGGATCATGGTAATATTGCATATGCACTTGTTATGCTGGTACTTGTTAAACGGCACAACATAGAACGATTTTCTTTTCTAAAATTTACTGACTTAGGATCCTAGATTAAAAGACTGTTTTCCCAGGGGAAATTCCATCCCCGAAAATCCTTCCTCCCCCTGCTGAAAACTAATTCCCCTCCCGGAAAATTCCCTCAAATGTAGAATTAATCATCCAAAACGAAAGTAAGACAAATAAGAAGAACATAAGGGATTTTTGAACATTACGTATATTCCAAAATATAGGTAGAATACCTATAGGTAAAATATAAGTAGAATAGAATATAGTTAAAATATAGGTAGAATAAATAATAATAATAATAATAATAACAAATAATACATGGTGTGGAATATCCTAAAATATTTGGCCTGGAGGTGTTTTATCAGCTGTACACCATCCGCGTTCGTCTTGATAGTGAAACCGACCCTTGGCCTTCTGTCCAATAAATGTGAAGCTACATGCAGCCGTCTCTTTGAAGAGATCAAAGTGACAGAACTCACCCTTTCCCCTAGTCAGTGATAGCGCGTTTTGAAGCTGCGTCAATTAACACCTTAGAGTTGACGTTTCTTACATTCAAGGTAAAGTTTTACTTCTTTACCTGTGTCAGAGTGTCTGTCGGAAAGTTCAGGCACTCGGGCATCAGGAGTAGATCAGAAATGGCTGAGTTTCCGCAGCAGACTCAGATGATACCAACTCTGGCATTTCTTCCTTCTGGCGACGTTTTTCCAGATTTTGAAGATTGACAGGAGGAGTTTGACAGTGATTTTACCGAATTGACGGCCTACTTCAAGGACATTTATATAGGCCGTCTAAGAAAGCACCGAAGGCCCCCCCCCTCTATTCTTTCTTGAGTTTATCGATGCGCCCAGAGTGTCCCGTGAACTAACAACTCGGTGGCAGGGCTGGCCCTCTTGGATGCATGGCTCCAGTAGCTACCACCATCCAAACATCTGGAATTCTTAGGAAATCCTGAAGCGCAAACAGGGCTACGTAAGTGCTGCTCTCATACAGTTAGCCCCAGGCCTCCCTCTCCCCACAAGTAAAAGTGTTTAGCTCTTAGTCTTCGAAATTGGAGAGCTTTGCAAACGTATTACCCTCGCCCTCCATTGCCAGTTTTTGAAAGTCATTGCCTACGATATTAATAAATAGTTCTTCTGTTTAGGCATGTACCGCGTCCTGTTTAGTGAACAGGCTTTGATGACTTTTTGGAAAGTTTTCTTTGCTTGAACTATCGCTTGCTTATTTAAAATAAGGAATTCTGTCTTTTATCTCTATGCACTTTCATAATTTCTATGCACAAATGCCTGAGCTGGACCCTTCACAGTGTCGCTAATTTCATATTTCGAAATTATTTTCTTTAACCATTATCTTACCCTGCTATGATAACTCAACCCCCAAAAACTCGACGAAAAATACACAAATAATAATCTACGCCACATATTCAATATCTATTTTTGGATACAGGTAGAATGTTCTACAATCCCTTTCTTTTGTTCATTCATTTTTTGTCTTACTCTCCCATTGGCTACTTAATTTTACATATGGGGGGAATTTTCCGATAGAAAAACGATTTAAGAATATTATAGGAAACAGGTTTCAAAAATGGCAAGGGGATCTAGGGGTCGTACGCTTGCAAAATCCGAGGATTAAGGTCTACATGTTTTTTGGAGGAGGAGGGACTAATTAAGTGAAAACAGCACACATGTAGCCCTTTCTAATCTTCAAGATTTTCAAGCGTCCTGATGGTGGCAGGACGGATGGTGGCAGCTAATGAAACCCTGGATCAGTGAGTGCCACCCCTACACTGAGCTGTTAGTTCGTAAGAGGCTCTGGGGGCATCGATCGTGGGTAAAGCTCAGGAGAACATAGGGGTAGGTGTAGTGACCTCTAAGTTCCTTTTGAGACGACTTAAATGGTTGTCTTCCAAGTAGTCCCTTTACTCGGTCAAATTACTTCAAGCTCCTCCGGGGGGCTTTGAAAGCTGACACGACGTCGCTAATAGGAAAAAATGCCAGGGCCAGAATCATCTGAACCTACAGCGGAAACTCATTGACTTTTGTACCGCTACTCATCCTCGACCACCTGAACTTTCCTGTAAACGCTTTTATATATTTTGAAGAAGCAACCTTTTCTTTCCGCCGTAGGAAACGTCAACTTTAAGGCGGTAATTGTCGCAACTTCAAAACTTACCATCACTAAACAGAAAGAAAGGGTGGGTTCCATGGCTTCAATTTCTTCTAAGAGACGGGTGTGTGTGGCCTTGGGTTTATTGGGGAGAAGGAACTGACCATGGAAAGCCTGGTGACAGATAGGGCACCCAAGCCTCCGAATAGAGACAAAAAAGTTATGGAAGAAGCGCGTGAAGTTTCCTTTGCTCACCCTCGAATTTCTTGGCGGGCAGTGGGGACCTCCTTAGCCTCTGGGTTATGAGGGTATGGTGGTCATCTAGCTTCCCTACAGCATTATCCCCAACCACCTTAACTTTCGCCTGCACTGGCACTGATCATTTCCTTGGAGGCTTCGCCTGACACATTCAAAACTCACTACTCCACCCGCTAAATCCTTCTGCTTTACAAAGATGAAACCCTTGTAAACTTGCTTTTCCTCCCTCTGTTTCAACCCATTTAAGATCTGACATTTTTAGTCACCGTGGCCTGAACTTCAGTAATTCTCGAAACATAATAAACAAAAAAAGATTTCAAAGAGGCTTATATCTACTACTGAAGTAATCATCAGTGGAGTTGCAAAATACCCCAACAGATGCTCTTACGGCTATTCATTTGCAGGTACTATCTAACATGTATTTGCCAATAACTCTGGCCACCACATGTAACCTGATAACTCACTAGCAGGTCAACCGTTATTATTATTAACTTTAGGAATTTGTTATTCAAGGGGAGAGGGGGAATGAGTCAAAAGTAAATAAAGAGTTTTTCGGCTAAACAGTAACCAGAACTCTAAAATACGGATTTTTGATATCAATAGATACATCAAAAGAATCAGCTTATTATGTTGATTCTAAATATATAACATTATCCCGGTTTAGTGTTACCCATCAAAACTTATGAGCCTAAGAAAATTTGCCTGGTTTTAGAAAAAAGGTGAACCACCCCTTAAAAGTCAAGGAATCTTAGTGAAAATCACACCATTAGATTCAGCGTATGAGAGAACCCTACTGTGGAGGTTTCAAGCTCCTACATAAAAAGAAAATGGAGTGTTGCATTTTTTTGCCAGAAGAAAGATCACGGATGTGTATTTATTTGTTTTATTGATTTTTTTTTTCTCCATGGGTGATCGTACCGAAATAATGGTCCTAGAAGATCTGAAGAGGGTACATTCGAACCGAAACTAAAAGGTCTAGTGCCCTTTTTAAGGGACCAAAAAGATTGGAGGGCAACTAGCTCTCCTCCAAAGCCTCCTTTTTCCCCAAATTTGTCCGATCAAAATTTTGAGATAGTAATTTTGTTCAGCATAGTTAAAAAATTCAATAAATATGTCTTTTGGGGTAACATGACCCTCCACAGTCCCTGGGAAGAGGCCTGTAGGCTATGGAATTTCCCCATTGTTTACATATAGTATATGTTATTGGGAAGTATACAGACATTTTTCGGGGGGGGGGGGAAATTTTGTGGTCGGGGTGGATTTCCACAGGGAGAATTTTCCATGGGAAGGAAAATTTCCGGGTGTAAACTTTCTAGGGGAAATTTTACACTAGGGGGATTTGACAGAATTCGTATACGAAATTCGTTTTATTTGTCTTGCTTTCTCTTTGCCATCTCAATTTTACATGTGGAGATGTTGTGGAGATCGGAAGGGGGATTTCCGGGGTGATCAAGAAAATGATTAGAACTTGGTCCTTCAAATGACAATATGCTAAGGAGAAATTTTCAGGCTAAATCGTTCGCAAGAAATTTTACGGAGGGGGGGGGGATTTCAGCGAGAATGGAACTTTCAGGAGGGAAATTTTACGGGGTGTGTGTGTATTTTACGTAGGCGGGGATTTCCACGGAGGATTTTATCATGAGGGGGGGGGGTTTCATAGAGGATTAGCCAGATTTACGGGCATTATTTGAAGAGTAAGGTATTGAGGAGAGGGGTAACCCCTTCATATATGGAATAATTTCTGTTCGTTTTGAGTTTTATCGTTGCTCCTTACTTTCAGTTAAAAAAAAATTGTTTTTGTTATTTAATTATTACTACGACGTGTATTATGATCTCCATGAATTTTTTTCTGTGAATGGGCATAACCAGGAATTTGATATCGGGAAGGGGACAAAGGTCTGAGTCATAACCCGTAGCCCATATATTATCGAACAACAATAGCAAAGAAATAGTTGGTAATGGTTGTGTGTTGCAAAATTTAACTTCAGTGGACGGCAAGAGGCTTAATATTCCCCCCCTTACACACACGCACTGCCCAGAAACACGGAAAATGTGGGGGAAAAATTATACTATATCATGTTTTTCATAGTTTCATGTTTTTCATAGCCTTTGCCAAACAATATTCCAGGGTATACCAATGTTTAACGCTTGAAATAAAACTCATGGCCTATTTTGAAAATTGGAAGACGTTATGGAATTTTCTTCATTTAGACCAAAGCAAATAAGTTGAAAGGGTCACTATAAAACAGCGTTAAAAATGGCAATCTTTTTTCTTTTTTAATTATTAAAAGCAATCTATGGTAAAAGGAATTTTTTATTGATTTTGGTTTCTTCTCAAAGAGAAGCTATGAAAATAAGCAATGAAGAGAAGCAATTGTAAAAAGACTTTCTTCTGAAGACTTCAGTCCTCTTTCCTGTGCTTGAATCTTTTACGGATGTTTTTTGGAACCTATTACGGAATAGTCTTCCTGTATCCCTAAGCAAAGACATTTATGTGTCAAATGATAAATTTGACTTAAAATAGCATACTTTCTTCATTTTATGGCTTAATTAAGGGCAAACTATAGTAAAAGGAATTGCTTCTGAAGACTTCAGTCTCCTCTCCCATACGTGATTCTTTTTTTTTCATAGTGGCCAAAGCAAAGAAACTTTGCTTGTCCAATAAGAATTAGAATTAAAAAATAGGCAAACTCTCTTCTTTTTATCACTAATTAAGTTCAGACTTTATTAAAAGAAAATTCTTTTAAATACTTGAGTCCTGCCTTCCATACGTAATTTTTTGGAATTTTCTTCATACAGGCCAAAGACAAGAGTTCTAGGGGTATAATGATAAATAAGCCTTAAAAATAGCAAACTTTCTTCTTTATGGTACTTATTAAAGAAAAACTGTAGTTAAATGAATTTGTTGTTGAATTCTTATTTCCCTTCAAAAATAAGCAGTGGTGAGTAGTAGTATATTAGTGGCAGTCGACCGCTTAAATGCCTATAAACCACATAGAAGGTCTAATATGTTGTGTATGGCAATAAGTTACAGCGTTCAAAACCTCAGTCAAAGGGTATATAATGCAAAAGTCCAACTGACACCTTTATTGGTAACAAACACATTTGGTACTGTTGCTCATCTGTCTCCGGCTTCTTTCAAGAGTGTTTTGATAAATGTTGCCTGTTAAAAATAAACTTGTTCTGAAGATTTTAGCTTTAGCAAAAAAAGAACAAAATTTGGCTTTTGAAATAATCCTAAATTTCCCTTTGATTACTTATAAGTTTAGACTAATAATCGTTTGTATAGCAAAAGAACTTCTTATGAAGAGTTTAGTCCTCTTTCATTTGTGTACACCATACACATTTTGCAATGCATGCATTCGTTTGCAGGGAAGAGTTGAGCCCCTTGTCTGTTTTTTTTTTTTGGTCTTCATGCACCTGGATTAGGGACTTCATTTGTCGGTATAATATTTGTATTTAGGGATTTGTTTTAAGAAGATTTGAGACTCCTTTCAAGAGGCAATAATTTTTGACCGTGTATTATTTCTATATGGGAGTCTTTGGTTGCAATGACAGTGGAAGGTATCGATCAAGTTGACCATAAAATGAGTTTACATTAAAATCGTCCTCAGGAGGCTTGAGGAACATAAGCTTGAAGTTTCTTATTCTCCATAGACACTTTATTATAAAATGAAGTTTTTTTTTCTTTGTTATGAAATGCGCTGCATGACACATTAGTAAAAGGGTAAATTGGAAAAAGATGGAGTATAAATGGATGGAGCCGTAATTTTTAATACTGTGATTTACTGAAGAAGCACTTATATTCTGTAAAACATGATTTGGCCATGGATTGTACAGAAAAATTAGTCACTTGGTTAGTTGGGGAGCCTATTGTCAGAAATAAACCATGAATATGAACACTTTTCCAGCGTAGTAACAAGAATAATCAGTGTAATTGGTAAAACTAGGGTAGTAATAAGTATCTGAACTCAGTTCTTGACAAAAATGATTACAAGGCTTTGAAAAATGCCAAGCGTCGCCAAAGACTAGATAGCGCGATAGTTTTTTCGTAGACACTGGTTACAGTTTCCAATCTTATGCGTTACACATAGTCTTTGCCGCTAGCCATTATATATTAAACTTGCAAATAAGACATCATCTAATGGGCCACACCCTTGATTGACTGAATGAATCTAATTCTTTCATTTGAATATTATGAAGTCTTTGCCAGTAGTTTTTGCAGTAGTCATTTAAGACACAACCAAAGGTGAAAAATTAAAATAGGAAAAGTAACAAGGAACCGTTATAAGTATTTATCCATTAAAGTTACACCCCAAATATAGATTTGTGGTGTTGGGAGGGGGGTAGCTTTTCACGGTAGTTTGGGATATTTCCACAGTATTATTGTTTACTTATAAGAATAAAAAGGAGAATACACAAAGAACCAATGAGCAAGAATATGGAATAAGGCAACATAAAAAAGAAAAGAAATTGGGAAAAAACAGATGAATACGTGTTTAAAATGACATTACAAGCTACTGTAGAAAAGGCTGAAGCTAACATCAAAAACTAAATTCAGGACTCGAACAACAGAATGCAATATAGCTTTCCTTTTGCACTCTCAGTTAAAAAAAAAAGATAAATAAAACCCGTGCTTTCTCGTATATATCTGTTTTGCACTGTGTCCAAAATTGCTTTCTTTACATTATTTTATTGACAATGTTCAAGAATGTATTGTAATGACATGTTTTTGTTGATTGTGATGTGGAAGGTATTATTATTTTTCGAGACGTTTTGTTCTATGCGCCCATTACTTGAACTTTCCCCAACATCTTGCCGCTTGAAAAACCAAACAAAAGAATTAAAGACAGCCTCGTATTATGGTAACTCAATGCCAGTGGTCGGATCCAGGGGAGGGGCGAGTGGGTGCCCCCCTTCCCTAACGTGGTCCAAAGTAGTGTACTTCTACTTAATTAAAGCAAGTTTGCGTTAAATAAACTTTCTCCTAGCGCAAGTTTATCAGATCAATCTATTTTGTGCCCCCCTAAAAAAAAATCCTGGATCCGTCCCTGCTCAATGCAAAAAAATGAAAATCCTGTCTGTGTCACTGTGTCTCCGATTGTCTTCTTTATATTTTGTCATTGACAATGTTTAAAATGTGTTATACTGACACGATTTATTTTTGTTGATTTTAAAGTGGAAGATATTTTCTTTCAGAGCTTTCTTCAAGGTCTTATTTTTCGATGAATTGAACAACCGAGTTCAAAATAGACTATCATTTCCGCTCTAAACAAAAACAACAAAAAAACTTTTCTTCTTCTGTCACTGTGTTTCATCATTATGCCTACATTTTTGTGTCATTGACGATGTTCGAAAATATATTATACTGACATGATTTATTTTCGTTTCTTGTGAAACAGAATGTATAATTTCTTTCAGAGACGTTTTATTTTATGTGCCCATTATATGAGAAATCCTTTGAGCCACTCATTCCGTTAGTGATTATTTTTTTTATTAATTGGCATTTGTATTAATAAGCGTTTCGTGCTCTTGTTTATTGTGGTGACTTAATATTTATAAACTCTCAAATATGTTATGCATATTATTCCCGATTAAACAATATAGTAACCATACCTGAAAGGTTGTTTTCCTTAGGAGGGAAATCACTAGAAATGCAGTCTCTATAATATTTAAGAAAAAATGCTTTCTATTGATACACATTATCCATGAGATTTAACCTACCTTTTCAAATTCACATTATATCTAAAAGAGTGCGCGAAAAAAAATTTTTAAACTCTTATAGTGCATTTACACATTGCAGAAATTCTTCCAGATTTAGCAATCCGTCCGTTCGTTTTCGTGCTGAAAAACTCTAGCTTTTCGCAACTATTTGGTCAAATAACTACGCATTCTTGGCAAGGTTTTTAAACGAACAAAACCATGGCTATGGATGATCAAAAACTTCATGACCTTATAACAATGGTTCAAGGCTACCCCAACTTGTTTGATACTGCTCACCCAGGCTATAAGAAAATCAATAAAAATGGTGGCATTTGGCTCTCTACTCAAGCAAGAGTGGGGTTTTTAAAGGCCAAATGAAAATACTGAAAAAACACAACAAAGCAAATATTTCAAGGGGACAAACGCCTGTCTTCTTCAGCGCCAAACGAAAAAATATAATCAATGTGAGTGCCAAAGAACAAACTAACAAATAAAACGCGGAAAGTCAATGTGAATGTGAAAAAAAAAACAATGAAAAAAACAAAAAATTAAAAGATGAATAAAATTCAATAAAAGCCAAAAAATTGTAAGAATTAAAACCAAATACCTAACAACAATAAAAGTGAGTCATTCACCAATATGGAAGAAGAGAATAGAATTTTATTTTAAAAATTACTATCACAGCATGATCAGCGAATTTGAATTTTACGTCCAAAAACAAGCACTATATATATCTCAAAAGTACTATACATATATGTATATATATACATACATATATATATATATATATATATATATATATATATATATATATATATATATATATATATATATATATATATATATATATATATATATATATATATATAAATATATATATATCATCTTCAGAACGTGACGTTCACGTCAAACATTTCATTGTATAAAAATACATTAAAAAAAATTTAACACTTAGTTAAAAAGTCAAAATTAAAAATAAATAGAAAACATTAAAATTAATGAAAATACATAACAAATATGATGGGTCATCAATTTAGAAATTTTTGTTGTACATATTTACGAAACTAGGTATAAAACTTTTCGCTAACCGCTGATGGGCACAGCGTACCTGCTGAAGTTTCTCAACAGGCACTGCAACCCTCCGCGGGAGTCGTTTTGTTGTGGATTGAGGGGGGAAAAGGGTTTTGTGGATTGGGTGGATCAGAGAATTTCTTCCGATATCCATGCAGAGTTTCTCTCTTCTTTTTTTCAGAGTTTGCATTTTAAACTTTGTCAGCAACTCTCCATACGACATTTCTGCCTGCTTTGATACTATCATTAGAGCTCTTTTCTGAGCTTTTTCGATCCTGGCGCTTTGCTCAGTAGTCAGTCCAAAATGCCATACAGGAACTGCATATTCCAGAATTGAGGAAATAAAAGATGTAAACATTCGGAGGAGGTGATCTGGAGGGTCACCATGTATCGACATAAGCTTGAGCATCTGCAGCCCAGCATTCCCCTTTTTTACTAGACTAGATGTGTTTGCTTCCCACTTTAAATCGCTGGTAATAATAACTCCTAAGACTCTATTTTTCCGTACGTTAAGAGGACCAAAGGTAGTTGGTAGAAAATTTGGTTCAGAAGAATTAAATAGTTAAAATTGAAGATTTACTGTCATTTAGTTTCATATTTGAACTGGAAGCTTTAGTCTTCACGTTATCAATTAAAATTTGAGCTTTGCTACATTCATTTGCTTCGCAAATTTCTCCAAGGGTAAGGTCGTCAACATATTTCCGGCGGTCTTCACAATCATTAGCGATATCATTGATCATAACTAGAAAAAGAATAGGAACTAGAATGGTACCTTGAGGTACACCACAAAAATCTGGCTCGGGTTCAGAGAAAGACTTCTTATATTTTGAAATTTGGAACCTATTTATTAAAAAACTGAATCATTTTCACAACAGCAACATTCACTCTAAATTCAATTAAAAGCTTAGAAATTAAAATGTTATGATCAATCAAACCGAAACCCCTTTTAATAATCAATTGTTATTAAGTTTAGCAATTTAGCAGTCTGATCAACATGCTTAAAAATAACATGTAAAAGACTGAATAGATAATGCGATGTTGATGTATTGTTTCTGTTACTATACTGAAGAGGATCAAGTAGGGGTTCATCTTCAGATTTTACCCAATTCACTACAAAACTTTCGTACGTTTGTTGAACAAGGGGGTCAAAGTGATTGGCCTCATTCCATTGAAATTAAGTTCAGTATCTTTTTTAGGGATTGGAGTAAAATACTCCATTTTATATATTTGTGGGTAAACTGAAGAAGTTGAAATGCAATTAAAAATTTGTGTTAGTGGCTTAGTCAATTTGTCAGGACATGCTTTTATAAGTTCAATCGGAATATCTATGGGAGTTATACTAATTCGTTTAAGTTTCTTTATTTCACTAATAACTTGATCCTCAGAAATAATAGGTAAAGGTACGCCATCATGTGGAATTTTCTGATACTCTTGGTTCATTTTATTTACATCAAGACGCAGTAAAGACTAGATTATTCTAGCCAAATGACCATTTAACTGGTTACCAACTGTTTCATCGTTAGAATCTGAACAAAAATCTACACCACTGGGGGATTTTCCACAAATTTGTTTTATTTCAGCCGCAGCTTTTCTTGTCATTTTACGTACTTTGTTGCGGAGCACATTAGCATTTCTTATTTTCCCTTCTTTTCTTAGTTGAATTTTATGCTGAATCAAATCTTTAATTTCTTGGGTTGTGTAGGTACGATCTGTGTTGCACCGCTTGAATGTTTTCTCAGGAAAGCATTCTTCATATTTATTTCTTAATTCATCTTGTAAAAATTTAGCTTTTTCATCAGAGGACTCTAAATTTGCTACCTCATCCCAGGACTCGGATGTAATCCAATTTCCAAATTCTAAGAGACCCCTGTCCGAAAGAGTTCGGTAGGAAACTTTCTCAATGACATATATTACTTTATACGAAGGCAGCGGAGCCCACTTTATCATGTAGTGGTAGCTACTACCAAGGGGAGGTAGGTCTTGAGGTTCATTATAATATTCCGACAAATTTTTGCAAATTACGTCGAGTTTAGTTTTACCTTTGTTTTCAATTCTTAGATTGTTTTTATCACCACTAACGCAAATTCCAACATTCGGGAACTTAGAAGTAATAAAATCAATACAGAAATCTAACTTTTCAGCCAAGACCTTTTTTGGAAAGATGCCACACTAGGTGAGCAATAAAAACACTCCAATAACAATACCAGTTACAGATCTCGGAAGCTTTTTTGGTCGAATCATAATCCAAATCATTTCATCATCGCTCATCAATATTGGGAATCTGCAGAAGGCGCGGCGCCAACTGCTCACGTACGAAACACGCTACACCACCATCTTTCTTATCCAACGGATGATTCTGATGTCTGAGTTTAATAAATTGTTTGTAACCTTGTATTGTAAGATGCTCAGGACTTTATTTATGTACTTCTGTAACTGTATTAATATCAGCTCCGGTTCCATGAACATAACCCTCAAGCTCCCCCATTTGTGAACGTTGAGACTTCCCGTATTTAAAGTAAAAAAAGAAGGAAAATGAAAATGTGATTGAGGGACTTCTTTTTCAACAACTTTACGTTTGCTTACTTTTGTCTGTTTTGGGAAAATCTGTTTAGGCGGGAGAGAGACTTCTAGGTTCATCTAATTCAATAACTAGGCTATCGGATTCATCATGAAAGGCTGCAAAACAGTTACGAGACGGAAACGGTGACCAAGGAGCAGAAAATATATTAGCGTTCGTCTCACTATTTGAAGTTTTAGAAACTCTGCATGGAGTGCTCGTTGGCGCATGCCTTCTTATTTTCAAGCCAATGTGGGTTAAGAAATATCTTTTTCTCTATTCCTCAACAGCTTTCAGAGGAGGGTAAGAACATTATATCATTATTGATGTTTTGACGATAGCTACGGGCACTGCTGCTAATTCTAATCAATTTTTAGGGTAAATTTAGAATTCTTCTTTCAGAAATTTTCCTCATCTTGAAAACTTGGGTTACGCTGATGCATTTATTTGAAAACTTTGCCTTAAAACGTAGCGTTTTCTGGGCCGTCGTTCAAAATGATACGGACGGATTTCTGCAATGTGTAAATGAACCATTATGTCAGAAAACAAACACCAACACCATCTATTGTAAACCAGCAACACCCTAATGCTAATTATAAAAAGAGGAATAATAACATTATTTGATTTTTTTATTTCGTTACTATTGCTTTACATGGCACAAAAGAAGATAACCACTTGTCAAAACGGCACTAAAGTTTATTTTTGTGCTTTTTTAACCAGACCGCATTCTTCATGCTAACTTGTCCCCTTCAAGTTTTCTGTCGCAAAATAAAAAGGTTAAAAAAAATCTGCCCATTTTCATAAATTTCAGATTAAATATAAATAAATTTAAACGGTAAATTTGCAGTTGAGCGGCTATTCTGTAGGAAACATTATGAAACAAAAGGCGTAGCACCGTTAGGTTCCTTACTCTGTGTTTTTTTTTCTGATATAATAGTCGTTAATCTGACAATACACAACACACCCCCCCCCCCAAATGGTCTCAGATATAACCTTAGTAAAATATTTCTCAGTTCTTTCTTTTAAATCTCATGATACGTCATGTATTCGTTGAAATAGGTTTTCTGCATTGTTGACCTTATGAAAACTCATTTTTTAAGCTTTTTTAGACTCGTTAGAAAGTTTATTTTTTAGTGTTTTCTTTTAGCTTTGTTTATATCCTAAGGCTGTATCTGGGACTATCAGAGTTTGGGGAATTGTAAGCAAAACGGATATAATATTAAGAAAGAGCGCAAAATGAAGAATCTAACGGTACTACTCTTTTTGTTTCACACTGCTTGCTTCAGCAGAGCCTCTCAACTGCAAGTGGTAAAATTACCACTAACAATTACCACTAATACCTTAATGACCATCCAAGCAATACTTAGTTAAAATTAATGTTATAAGAAATTGTGTTTCTGCTGCATAAGGCTCCAATTTCCTTGGAAGAAAAGACACAAAAGACAACCAAAGATATTGTTAGCTATCGACCATTCTATGGAGCAGCCAAAAATTATGGGTTATATGTAAGAGAAAGCTGGCGCTAGTGTTGAAAATATCACCCAACTAGTATCTGGTATTTTACCGATTTTTTTTCATATTTTTCAATTGTGTTCCTTCCAGAAACTGTGGTTAGACACTTATTAGTATATGGATTCTGGCAATTACACTAATTTTGCATTATTTTTACACTGTGATAATGCCACGAAACAACATACGCTAGACGATGTTGATGGGTTTTTTTGTTGACACTTGAGCCAGAACCCACACTTGTAAGTTACCCAAACTTATTGAGAACAACCTAAATAGATGTTTAATTATACAAAAAGTTCAATCAAGTTATCATCTTTTATCAAAACGGACAGCATAAGAAAAATTTATTTGGTCTCTAAAAAAAGTTCAACCCTTGCAAGAGATTGAGAAAGATATCTCCGGTGTTTAGGGAAATAATTTCTGCCAAGTAGGCTGCCAAAAAGTACCTTATTACCCCCCTTGTATGTCTTATCACCTTTTGGGTATGTCTTAATGTAGAGAGCGTCAACCATTCAGTAACCGTAGATACTTGTAGGCTATTAACTATCCAATGGAAAAACCTTAATATCTTAATTCTGTTTAACCAAGCACAAAAAAGTAAAATAAAGTGTTTATCTTTATTCAACAGATTACATAAGAAAAACTAGTTTGTTCTCTAAAAAAAGGGTCAGATGTCACAAGAAGTCAGGAGAGATGTTTCATGCCGCCAGGTGAAGTCAAGTCCTCCCGGTAGGACGTCAAAAGTTGTTTTTAGCAGCCCTGTATGAGTTTTCAGGTTTAAGGGAGGAGACATGATCTTAGTTGCTTCGCTCCAAATAGAGTGCTTGAAATATGATGGTTCTTAAAACCTCTATGAAATTTCATCGGTTGTTTTTCCTGCCCACTAGAAATGTTTTCTAATCGTGTTCTTCCATTTTATAGTAAGTATTTCCTTCGGGTTTCATTTGCCCTCGAGTACTAAGCCACTCGAGGGCTAAGTCATGCACTGTCTTTTAAAGTAATAGAGAAGTTGTCAATCTTTTAACTTAATTGCTTGCACTATTGAAAGCGTTTGAGTATATTGTAAGTGTTTTGCCAGTAGGTAAATATTTGATATGTATTGACTCACTTTCAGTACTGACTTATTTGATGTATGGTCATAGGCCAGCAAGAAAATCAGTGCTGCTTTCAGAAACGATACTGCTAAAACTGATTACAGCCAAGTATAAGACTGTAGCAACATGAGTACCAGCACATATTGGAATTAGGGGAAATGAGCAGGCAGATAAGCTGGCAAAATGGGGTGCTAGGTAAGGGGAAAATTTAGTATGTCAGTATTCAGTGAATGATTTCTTATGTTATTATAATAAGTCACTAAAATAGAAGGAGAAAGAGGTTTTTGGTCAAAAGTCTCAGAATCGGATCCTTGATTTGTATGACTATGGTACCCCACCTCCTGATCTATGCCACCCAGTCAGACACCTGGCTATCAGTATATTCAGGCTCAAAACAGGCCATGCTCGAATTAGGAGTGTTTTATTTAAATAAAAGTCAGTAGATTGTCCATTATGTGGGGTCTGCAATGTAGAAGAGGATGTTAGGCCTGTTTTAATGTATTGTAAAAAGTATTAGACACAGAAATTGCCATTGAAAAATTATTGCCTAAAGTATTTTGGTGCATTCACAGGCACCACCATGGGCTAGGGAAAAATCTGTGGAAGTATTAGGCCTTTTTATTGTAGATACTAAGCTACACTTAGGGCTGTAATATGTATTGATAATTGTATATATTAATATTGTTGCACATTATTTTAATATTGTACATTTAAATTAGTGGTATATATATGTATGAGTATGTGTATATATTGCAAGCTAAGTTCATCAGTTTAAATTGTCATATCAGCCAGTTGTGTTTGAATTGTAAATATGGAGGCTCAAATATGACATCATTAGACCAAGTTGAATATAGCTTGCCATTAATTTAATGGATTTTGCCTTTAGACTCTTCAAAACCCCTCTCTAACCACACTGACAAAAGCAAGATGGCTATTTAAATTATTTGCCCCTTGGTCATGACAGAACAACAGCCGGACAGCTGAATTTTGACCTGGAGTACCTTTCACCCCTAAGGGCTCTGATGAAATTGAGGAGACATGCACAATGGGCAGCCTGCCCAGGATTGCATGAAAAAAACAAAAACAACAACAAAGCCACTACGCAATTTTCGTCTCTTCCTCTTCTACTTTTTTTCTTTTTCCTCTTTTATTATTGACAAGTAGGTAAAATCACAGAAAACACTAAATCTTGGTTAAACAAGAAATTAGTATGCAACAACCACTAGAAAACTTCCGCTTTAGAAATTACTGACAAAGGCCTAGACAAGTTTAATGGTGCTTCAGAGAAGTTTAGATGAGGTCAAACACTATATATTAAGAAACAAGGTTGGTAAATATTACATTGAAGAAACAAAAATGATTTCAATTCCTGTTGGGCAGAACGTAAACCTTGCTGTTTAAAATAATTACGCTTGGAGAACTGATCATCCTGATAGGTTCATTTAAATTTATATTTAAATATAAAATTATATTTAAATTATCATTTAAATTTATTTATTATTTAATTCAATGATAGGCTCATTTAAATGCATTCAGTAAATTTTTCAATGAAAGCTATGCATCTGAGACGCTTGGAATCCTTATGATAAAAAAATGGAACAGTTAAAATCAGTTGAATTTTACATAAACGTCTTTTTATGTTCTATTATGTATTATGTTCATCTGTTTAATGTTCTATAAACGTCTGTTTAGGTAGGAATATTCTGTTGAATATTCCTACCTGGCTACTAAGTGGTTGCTACATCTCTGCTGCTTTGCACTTCAAAATAGAAACTTGCCCAAAAACATTAAGGCAGTCAAATCTGATTTAAAGGTTCCTTACTTTCCTTTTTCAGTTTTCCTCCACTTTGGTTTTTAGAGAAGCTTGAAACCTAAGTAACCAGGTAACAAATTTGATACTAAATCTTTTTTTACTTAAGTGCTGCCTAAAGTCTTGGGCATCATCATGGCAATTAGATGGGTATTTATGTTGTGGGAAATGGAATTAGCGATACAAGCGAAAATATGCTGAACCATACGGAATTTATGGGAAAACACATAAGAGAAATCACAAGGTTTCAAAAGGCTCCCTCAGCCCCTTCCACTTCGAGCTTACCTAGTATTATACTGATAAGATTTGAAAATTCTGAAATCTTCTATAAGGAATAGAGTTAAACAGAACATCTTCTTCATTGTAGTGTTTAGTGAAATTTTGTTGCACAGAAGTATTTTGAGATTTGGTTTATTTAATAACAAAACGCGAATCAAGTTTTCGCAACAAAACTCACAAAAAAGAATGGCAATGTACAAAAGAAGCGAAAAATTTTAAAAGTTAATATCGATTTTTGAGTGAATGAGTTGTTAATCAGCAGACTAGGAGTCAGTCAATATTATAAAATCCTGTAATGACAGCTGCATCAATTGAAAGTTCTAATGAGAAAGGTAAAAATCTTCTGATAATTGCCTAGGCCTAAGTATTCTGGTAAATTTTGCTCATGGGACAGATAGGCTATTTAGGCTAGGCTAATAAAATTCTAGTATAGCTACTTTTGGCTATCTTGGAAAGGGGTTAGGTTAGGGAAATGAAAATTTCAGGCATGGGCATAGGGAGGGGGGCATCTGCCCCCCCTAACCTTCAAATTTACATTAGATAGCCTATGGCTGAAAAAGCACTTGATAAAAGGCCCTCCATCACACTATCAACTGCCCCCCCTAGACAATATGCTGCCTACACCCATGATTTCAGGTATGGATCTACAGACTAAAGTATGGCCTGGGAAGGTATTTTGAAGTGCCTACCTCCATTCCTCCCCCTGTACATAATACAGATTTGGCTATTGTATATTACCCGGGTCATAATTAGGGGGGGGCAAGGGGTACAGTTGTCCCCCTGCAATAATATGGATCAAAAAGGTAAAAGTCTACTTTAGCTACTTTTGGCTATCTTGGAAAAGAGTTAGGTTAAGAAAATGAAACTTTGAGGGATGGGTCTACAGACCAAAGTATGTCTCAGGAAGGTATTTTGAAGTACCTACCTCCACTCCTTCTCCCTCTAGTGGGTCCTAAAATTTGCCTACCTGATAGGTCTATACCTATTGAAGTCTTGACACAGCAACATTTTATTTTAATTTTCAGTTATCTGTTTTTTTTTCTCAGGCCTTAGTTCTGAAACTCCAATTCCTGTTATTTGTGTAGAATTTTAAGCCATACATACATACACACATGTGTGTTTGAAAACCAGTGGCCATATAGGCCTACACATTTTAAGTTTTAAGCCATATTAATATATTTTTTTTCAAAATTCAGGAAATATATTTGCATATCTTTAAAACCTTATTAATTGGGACTGAGCAAAGTTGTGAAGTTCAAAGCAATTTTGTTGTACTTCATTTAAGCAGAAGATCTATTTTGCAAGGTTTTACTTTTATAACACATGGATTTTTAAAGGTCATCCAAGGTCAGGGCCCTCTAGAGGGAGAAGTAGTGGAGGTAGTTACTTCAAAATACCTTTCTGGGACATACTTTAGCCTATAGACCCATCCCTGAAAGTTTCATTTTCCTAACCTAACCCCTTTCCAAGATAGTCAAAAGTAGCTAAAGTAGAATTTTGCTGATAAAAAATTATCATATATCCAATGCCCCTTGACTTTCAAGATATGGACCCCTCTTGCAATCCCTCCCCCCAATTAAAATGCTGGAGATTTGCACTTTTACATTACTACTTGTTTTTTGCTCATATTTCATCCTATATTACTTTTATAAGCATAAATCTATGCTTACCATAAGAAATTTCAGCTTTTCCTTGTCTGTGGCAGATCCAGAGGGAGGGGGGGGGCAAGGGGGGTCCCCCCCCCATTAACATAGTCTAATGTAGTGTAATTTACTTAATTAACACAAGTTTGTGCTAATTAAACTTGCTCCTAATGCAAGTTTATTGGATCAACCTATTTTGCTCCCCCTAAAAAAAAACTGGATCTGCCCTTGTTCCTTGTTATAGGGTAAAAAACTAGTAACCAATTGAGAAAAATTACATAAGACTAAAACCCTCACATCTTGTTACCAAAGAGGAATTGAGAAGAATTGTATATATCAGAGAAAAGCCAAAAAATCTAAGCTATACAACAATATTATTATTACTAAAATTGTTTGAGATCAAACATCTGAAATTATTAGTTTATTGACTTACTTACAAAGACCTCTTTTTGGAAATACCAATTATCCTATTTTGATGTATATATCCTTTTAGTGTTTCAGTTTTATTCACATATCAATAAAAAGCTGACTTTCTTCTGATTTTAAAAAGGTAACTTTTATTGTTTGATATTTAATCAATAAATCACAAATATTAAGTATAATTTTTTCTTTTCAATTGCTTGTCAAAACAGAGACAACATTTTTAATTTATACTGACAAATTATTAGTGAAAATTGAGTGGTCCAAAAACCCATTGCTATTTTTCTGGAATGCCAAAGAAAAGTTGTCTTTTCAAAAAAGAGGTCTTTTACCCTAGTAAACTTAAACTCATTAATTATTACCATAATATATTAACATTTTTGCCATAATGTGACATACTCTCACATATACTGAAAATCTAGTCTTCTAATTTGACAAAGATTGTAATTAGCCTACCTAGTTCCTTGAGGGTAGGCCTAGTTCAGTACTATATCAAAACTGATTTTGAGATAGGCCTATTGAAATGTCAAAACTGGCATAAAAGTGATTTTTAGATACAGTTTTGAAAATGCTTAGAGATAAAAAAAAATGTCAGGATCAAAATTAGAAGATAAATTATGTCATGGTAAATTCTTTTCAAGTTGCCTTCAACTAAAAAGTTTTCAAAATTTCACCACAGCACCAAGTTGACAGCTACACACACTCCACCCCTATCTATTCAAAGCTTCTCTCTTTACACCCTCTCAGGAAGTCCCTGTTTCCCCTAAATAATTCCTCTTGACATCCTCCTACCCTAACCACAGATGTCCTACTTTTTATTTAACCCTAGATGGTAGGCCAAAGAGGACAATCTATCATTCTTCATCTACAGAGTATGCCCTACCTGTCTCAACCTTTCTCTCATTATAGCTCTAGAAAGCAGGATTGAACCACACTTTGTCCAGTCTACTGTTTGAAATACAGTAAGTCAGCTTAGTACCCAGAACTATATGTAGGCAAGTTTTCTGAAAACACCTAGGAGATCTTCATCCCCTTTTTGGAGCACACATGCTTAAGATCCATATTCTACCACTGTAGCTTCCAATATTCTAAACTTGGTTTCAGACTTATCTTCCTATTCTTCCAACAAAATGGCTGTCTCTAAACTTTGATTGAATGTTTTCAGGGAAATGGTGGGCATGAGAGTGGGGGGGGGGTAATTACTCTCCACTCACCTTTGACTATTAAAAAGGGCATTTTTCTATCAAATGAGCCCTTTTTGAAATTTCTACCACAACTTTCTATATAAACTTTATATGCCCCCAGGGCTTAACTTACAACCCTTGCACTGAAGGCTCTGAGGGGGTTATCATCCTAAAAGACATTTCAAGAACTGTCAACTATGTTGAACAAAATGGTGAGCGTGAGAGGGGTGTTAGTCTCTCTCCAATCAGTTTCAACTATTAAAAAAGGCACTAGCTCTTTCAATTTCCAATTGAATGAGCCCTTTTGAAGTTTCTATGACAACACTTTCAGTAAAAACCTTATATGCCCCCAGGGCATAATTTACAACCCTTGTCCCAAGGGCTTTGGGGGGGAGGGGTTGTCATCCTTAAAGACCTAATTTCCATAACTTTCAACTACATTGAACAAAATGGCTATCTAAAAATTTTGATTGGATGTGTTTGTGGAAAAGGTTGATGTGAGAGGGGGGTCAATTACTCTCCACTCACTTTCAACTATTAAAAGGGCAATTTCAATTTCCAAACAAATGAGCCCTTTTTGAAATTTTTACAACAACTTTCAATGTAAACCTTATATGCTCCCAGGGCATACAACCCTTGCACTGATGGCTCTGAGGGGTTATCATCCTAAAAGACCTAATTCCCAGAATTTTTGACTATGTTCAATAAAATGGATGTCTCAAAATTTTGATTGGATGTGTTTGGGGAAATAGTGGGTGTGAGAGGCAGGTTAGTTGCCCTTCAATCACTTTTGACAATCAAAAGGGCACTAGCCCTTTCAATTTTCAATTGAATGAGTCCTTTTTGATGTTTTTACAACAATGCTTTCTATAAAAACCTTACATGCTCCCAGGGCATAACTTACAACCTTTGCCCTGAGGGCTGTGGGGGGATTGGTTGTCATCTTTAAAGACCTAATTTCCAAACTTTCAACTATGTTGATTATAATAGCTACCTACAATTTTTGATTGGATGTGTTTGGGGAAAAGGTGGGCATGAGAGGGGGGTTAGTTGCCCTCAAATCACTTTGAACTATTAAAAAGGGCACTAGCCCTTTGAATTTCTAATCAAATGAGCCCTTTTTCAAGTTTCTATGACAAAGATTTCAATTAAAACCTTATATGTGCCCAAGGCATACCTTGCCCTGAAGACTGTGGGGGGAGTGTCCTGCTCAAAGGTATAATTTCCTGAACTTTGAACTGCATGGAACAAAATGACTATTTCAAAATTTTGATTGGATATGTTTGGGGAAATGGTGGGCATGTAAGGGATGTTAGTTGTCTTCCAATCACTTTTGACTATTAAAAAAGGCACTAGCCATTTCAATTTCCAATCAAATGGGCTCTTTTTGAAGTTTCTATGACAATGTGTTCTATAAAAACCTTATATGCCCCCAGGGCATAACTTACAACCATTGCCCTGAGGGTTTTGGGGGAGTGTCCTCCTCAAACACATAATTTCAATCTGGAAATCAACAACACTGAACAAAATGGCCTTCTAAAAATTTTGATGGGATGTGTTTGGGGAAAAGGTGGACGAGAGAGGGGGGTTAGTTGCACTCAAAGCAGTTTCGACTATTAAAAAGGGCACTAGACCTTTGAATTTCCAATCAAATGAGCCATTTTTCAAGTTTCTACAACAAAGATATCAATAAAAACTTATATGCCTCCAGGGCATAACTTATAACCCTTGCCCTGAAGACTGTGGGGGGAGTGTCCTACTCAAAGGTATAATTTCCTGAACTTTAAACTGCGTGAAACAAAATGGCTATCTCAAAATTTTGATTGGATGTGTTGGGAAAATTGTTGGCATGGAAGGGTGTTAGTTGCCTTCTAATTACTTTTAACTATTAAAAAGGGTACTAGTTATTTCAATTTCCAATCAAATGAGCCCTTTTTGAAGTTTCTACAACAACACATTCTATAAAAACCTTATATGCCCCCAGGGCATAGCTTACAACCCTTGCCCTGAGGTCTGTGGGGGCGATGGGTTGTCATCCTCAAAGACCTAATTTCCAAACTTTCAACTATGTTGAATAAAATAGCTACCTAAAATTTTTGATTGGATGTGTTTGGGGAAAAGGTAGGCATGAGAGGGGGGTTAGCTGCCCTCAAATCATTTTGAACTATTAAAAAGGGCACTAGCCCTTTGAATTTCTAATCAAATGAGCCCTTTTTCAAGTTTCTATGACAAAGATTTCAATTAAAACCTTATATGTGCCCAAGGCATACCTTGCCCTGAAGACTGTGGGGGGAGTGTCCTGCTCAAAGGTATAATTTCCTGAACTTTGAACTGCATGGAACAAAATGACTATTTCAAAATTTTGATTGGATATGTTTGGGGAAATGGTGGGCATGTAAGGGATGTTAGTTGTCTTCCAATCACTTTTGACTATTAAAAAAGGCACTAGCCATTTCAATTTCCAATCAAATGGGCTCTTTTTGAAGTTTCTATGACAATGTGTTCTATAATAACCTTATATGCCCCCAGGGCATAACTTACAACCATTGCCCTGAGGGTTATGAGGGAGTGTCCTCCTCAAAAACATAATTTCTATATGGAAATCAACAACGCTGAACAAAATGGCCTTCTAAAAATTTTGATTGGCTGTGTTCGGGGAAAAGGTGGGCGAGAGAGGGGGGTTAGTTGCCCTCAAACCACTTTCGACTATTAAAAAGGGCACTAGACCTTTGAATTTCCAATCAAATGAGCCATTTTTCAAGTTTCTACAACAAAGATATCAATAAAAACTTATATGCCTCCAGGGCATAACTTATAACCCTTGCCCTGAAGACTGTGGGGGGAGTGTCCTACTCAAAGGTATAATTTCCTGAACTTTAAACTGCGTGAAACAAAATGGCTATCTCAAAATTTTGATTGGATGTGTTGGGAAAATTGTTGGCATGGAAGGGTGTTAGTTGCCTTCTAATTACTTTTGACTATTAAAAAGGGTACTAGTTATTTCAATTTCTAACCAAATGAGCCCTTTTTGAAGTTTCTACAACAACACATTCTATAAAAACCATATATGCCCCCAGGGTATAACTTACAACCCTTTCCCTGAGGGCTGTGAAGGGGTTTTCATCCTCAAAGACCTAATTTACAGAACTTAAAACTACATAAAAAAATGGCTATCTAAAAATTTTGATTGGATATGTTTGGGGAAAAGGTGGGCATGAGAGGGAGGTAAGTTGCCCTCTAATCACTTTTGACTATTAAAAAGGGCCCTAGCTTTTAGAATTTCTAATCGAATGAATTTTTTTTGAAGTTTCTACAACAACACCTTCTATAAAAACCTTATATGCCCCCAGGGCATAACTTACAACCCTTCCCCTGAAGGCTGTGGGGAGTGTCCTCCTCAAAAACATAATATCTATGTGGAAATTAACTATGATGAACAAAATGTCTATCTTAAAATTTTGATTGGATGTCTTTCGGGAAATGGTGGGCGTGGAAGGGGTGTTAATTGCCTTCTAATCACTTTTGACTATTAAAAAGGGCACAAGCCACTCCAATTTCCAATTGAATGAGCTCTTTTCGAAGTTTCTATGACAACTTCATCAATACAAAGTGCCCTGCTCTAAAAAAAAATAAAAAAAATAATACATTATGCCAACATTGTTCTTATATGCCCTCAGGACATAACTCAGAACCCTTGCCCCAAGGGTTGTGGGGGACTGTCCTCCTCAAAAACATATTTTCTATCTGGAAATCAACTATGCTGAACAAAATGGCTATCTTAAAATTTGGATTGGATGTGTTTGGGGGAATGATGGGCGTGGGGGGGGGGCTAGTTGCCCTCCAATCGCTTTTGACTATTAAAAAGGGCGCTAGCCACTCCAATTTCCAATCGAATCAGTCCTTTTTGAAGTTTCTACGACAACTTCAATATGAAGTGCCTGGGTATGGAAAAAAAATAATATATTGTGCCAACATTGTTCTTTATTTAGGCAGCGCAATTGCGCTGCCTATGATATGTAATTGGCCTAATGCCAGTTACCCTGCTTTAAATCTTGCTACATCCTATTTTTGATGTTCTAATCTTTGCTAAATTCGCCAGGGTTATCCTCAAATTATTTAAAATTTTTTGTCAAGAGTTTTAATTAGTAGATCTAAACAGAATTTTAATTAATAGATCTAACTGAAAACCAATTTTATTACAAATATTTTCTTTTGTACTTAATGTTGAAAATAAACATCGAAAATATAGTAAAATTTTGAACTGATGAGCTTTCAGCAATTAATATCATTATACATCAAATATTCAGTTTAATTTATTAGTTCTTTCTAAAGTTGTTCAAGACGAATATAATTTCACCACAAACAAGAGTTTTGATGCTGCCCTCTTACTTAACTGTAAATAAAAACCAAAAGCCTACTGTGTTATTGCCGCTTCACTGAAAACGAATTATATTACAAATATTTTCTTTTCCAGTTCTTACAGCATTGAAAATAAAAATAAAATTAGAGTTAAATAAATTTCTTGTACTGATGGATCTTTCAACAACTAATATATCAAATATTCAATTTGATGTTGTTTATACTTTCCAAGACTGTTCAAGACGCATATAGTTGTCAGTAAAGCGCCAATGACACAGTAGGTTTTAGACTTTTACAGTGAGAGAAGGTGGCAATACACAATCTCTTGTTTGTAGTGATTTTTGTTTGTTTCAAGCTTGATTTGCATAGGCCTTAGTTTAACTCGTTTTAAAATTTATTTATTAATTTACATTAATATCTATTGTATGTTTGTTTGCATTGATTGTTTATTTAATTTCTGTTTGTTTTGAGTTTCATTTATACTTCAATAGCAAAATATTTTTTTTCGTTTCAAGCTTGATTTTCATATTCAATCTAAGATCTATTAAGATTGCTTTAAGACCAATTTTTTCGTTTATATTATTACTTGTTGTAGTTTTTTCCCTATGATTGTTTTTTAAATTTCTGTTGGTGTGGGTTTCATTTATTCTTTAATAGTGATTTCTGGTCGTTTTGAGTTTGAATTTTAACATGTATTTTTATCTGCTGAGCTTAAGTTTAAAGTGGCCTTTACTTTTCTTTGAAAAACTTGTTTTATGGAAAGTTTTTTTTTAATGAATTTTTGATCGTTTTGATTGCAAAAAGTTTCAAATTTTTAAAAATTCCTTATTTCAAAATTAAACTTAAAAAAAAAATCAAATGTTCATCAAAGTATCAAAACTGGTATCAAAGTAACAATATCAAAGTGAAAAAGTTTGTCCCCTTTGAAATGAGCCCCCTTTGAAGTTTATACAACGACCCCTTCTATATGAAGTGTGTCCTAGAAAAAAATAAATGAAGTGTGGGGGGGGAGGCTAGCTGCCCTCTGATCGCTTTTTACTCTTAAAAATTGAATTACAGCTTTCAATTTCCAATCAAATGAGCCCTCTATGAAGTTTATACAAGCACACCTTCCATAACAACAATATTTGCCCCCAGGGCATAACTTACAACGCCTGCCCTTGGGCCCTGGGGGGGGGGGCTGTGTTGACACCAGAGTTTTTATCTGAACTATATGAAGTGCGTCTAGGAAAAAAATAAATGGAGTGTGGGGGAGGCTAGTTGCCCTCGGATATGTTTGACTCCCCAATCAAATGAGATCTCTATGAAGTTTATACGAGCATCCCTTTCATAAGAACCATACATGCCCCTAGGGCATAACTTAGAACATCTTCTATCGGGCCCTGGGGAATCGTATTGACACCGGAGTTTTTCTTATCCCATGTTTGAACTATTTTATTTTTAACTAAATGTCTATCTCAAAATTTTCATCAGATGGGTTTGGAGAAAGAAGGCGTGGGGCGGGGGGGGGCTAGTCGCCCTAGGATCTCTTCTGACTATTAAAACGTGAACTCGAACTTTCAATTTCCAGTCAAATGAGCCCTCTGAAGTTTATATGAGTATCCCTTTCATTAAGAACCATATATGCCCCAGGGTATAACTTACAACGCCTGTCCCTGGACCCTGGGGGTTGTGTCAACACCTGAGTTTTTGTTATTTGACTTTTGAACAATTTTTAACTTAATGGCTGTCTCAAAATCTTTATCGGATGTATTCGGGAAAAAAGGGGCGTGGGGGGGGGGGCTAGTTGCCCTCCAATATCTTTTGATAACTGAACTAGAACTTTTAATTTCCAATCAAAGTAGCCCTCTCTGAAGTTTTTACGTGCAACCCTTCCATAAGAACCATATATTCCCCTAGGGCGTAACTTACAACACCTGCCCGCGAGCCCTGGGGGGCTATATCGAACCCGGAGTTTTTGTTATATGGAATTTGAACTATTTTTTAAAAAAAATGGATGTCTCAAAGTTCTTATCAAATGGATTTGAGAAAAAAAGGGCGTGGAGAGGGAGGATAAGTGCTCTACAATCTCTTTTGTCTCTTAAAAAGTGAACTAGAACTTTGAATTTCCAATCAAATAAGCCCTCTTTGAAGTTCATACGAGCATCACTTCAATAAGAACCATATATGCCCCCAGAGCATAACTTACAACGCCTGCCCCCGGGCCCTGGGGGGTTGTGTCGACACTGAAGATTTGGTTATATGATCTTTGAACTATTTTTAACAAAATAGCTATCTCAAAATTTTTATCGGATACATTTGGGAGAAAAGGTCATGGCTGGGGGGGGGGGCTGGCTACCCTCCAATATCTTTTGATGCTTAAAAAGTGAACTAGAACTTTCAATTTCCAATCAAATGAGCCCTCTCTGAAGTTTATACAAGCATTCCTTCCATAAGAACCATATATGCCCGGAGGGCATAACTAATAACCCTTGCCCTGAAGACCTTGGGAGGGAGTGTCAAGCTCAAAGATATAATTTCCAGAGCTTTAAACTACGTTGAACAAAATGGCTATCTCAAAATTTTGATTGGATGTGTTTGGGGAAATGCTGGGCGTGGAAGGGGTGTTATTTGCCTTCCAATCACTTTCGACCATTAAAAAGGGCACTAGCCCTTTGAATTTCCAACCGAATGAGCCGCTTTTGAAGTTTCTACGATAACACTTTCTATAAAAACCTTATATGACCCCAGGGCATAACTTACAACTCTTGCCCTGAGGGCTGGGGGGAGGAGGGGTTGTCAACTTCAAAGACCTAATTTCCAGAATTTTCAACCACGTCGAACAAATGACTATCTCAAAATTTTGATTGGATGCGTTTGGGGAAAAAGTGGGCATGAGAGGGGGGTTAGTTGTCCTCCAATCAATTTCGAGTATTAAGAACGGCACTAGCCATTTCAATTTCCAATTAAATGAGCCCTTTTTGAAGTTTCTACAACAACGCTTTCTATAAAAACCTTATATGCCCCAGGGCATAACTTAAAACCCTTCCCCTGAAGGCTGTGGGGGAGTGTCCTCCTCAAAAACATTATATCTATGTGGAAATTAATTACGTAGAACAAAATGGCTGTCTCAAAATTTTGATTGGATGTGTTTGAGAAATGGTTGGCGTAGAAGGGGTGTTTGTTGCCTTCCAATCACTTTTGACCCTTAAATAGGGCACTAGAACTCTCGATTTGCAATCGAATGAGCCCCATTTGTAGTTTTTACGACGACCCTTCCATATGAACTGCCTTTTTGAAGTTTTTACGACAAAGCTTTCTATAAAAATCTTATATGCCCCCACATAAAGAAAGAAAAACGAGCAAAAACCCTTGCCCTGAGGGCGGTGGGGGAGTGTCCTCCTCAAAAACATGATTTCTATCTGGAAATCAACTACGCTGAACAAAATGGGTATCTCAAAATTTTGGTTGGATGTGTTTGGGGAACTGGTGGGCGTGGAAGGGGTGTTAGCTGCCTTCCAATTACTTTTGACCTTCAAAAAAGGCACTAGAACTCTCGATTTCCAATCGAATGTGTTCCCTTTGAAGTTTCTAATGAAGACCCCTTCCATATGAAGTGTCTCTGGGAAAAAAAATAAGTAAATAATAAAACATTGGAGCCGTATGGCCTTTAGTATAGGCAATGCTATAGCGTTGCCTCTGATAGACATACTAATGTCTTATTTTTGCTGGCCGAGGTTTACTGCGGGATATGTGGAAATTTATTTACCTGTAAATTAAGAAACTTTATGCCCTCCATTAACCGGCTATAAAACCAAGACTGGCTTTCATATAAAACTGATTCTAAAGTATTTTTTTTTAAGTTTTAAAATGCTTGGAAGGCAATTGAGGAAGGATTGACCCCTCCTGATTTTAGGCCTCCTCCTTGATTTAAGTTTCTTTTAATTTTCACTGAAAAATACTAATATTGTTTAAAAGAAATTACAATGTTGACATCTTATATTTTTTAAAGTAAATTCTGTTTTTATGTCCCCTCTATTCTATCGAATATCGCTATTGTTTTAAACATTATTTTTTTGTCTGATTTGATCAACTTGTGCACTGGTTTTGTAAGATATGCTTTATAAGCTCCAAACAAACTTGGTTTTCTCATAAGATTGGTTTCAAAGCAATTTCCATACCAAACATCAACACTTAAAAGATACCAGGAGTAGCACTTCAGCATTGTAAAGAGCCATATGCTACTATGTAATATTCTTTTTTCCAGAACCACTTCCTACTGAAAGGGGTTTGGCTGTTGAAACTTTAGAAGGGGCTCAATGGATTGGAAAAGTGCTAGAACCTTCTTTTAGAGAATAAAAATGACCAGAACACAATCAGAACCCCTTCCACGTCCTTCTTAGCTGCTGTCTCCCCAAAGACATCTGATCAAATTTTGAGATAACCATTTTGTTCAAAATAGTTTGAAGGTCGAAAAACTATGCCTCTGGGGGTGCTATGACACTCATATCCTAGAGTAAGGGCTGTAAGCTATGTAAGCTTCCCATTGTTTACACATAGTATTCGTTAGTGGTAAAGGGGGGGGCTTTTTGATCCTGGTTACTATCAGAAAGGAAACATTCAGTACATGATTTTTGAGTACATGCAAATGAGTCACCAGTCACCCCTCACAAAGTTTTTCTAGTTAGAATTTTCTAAGGATTCAGGAAGTGAAACATTCAACTTAGGGCTTGGAGATCAGTGGATGCAATATGTATATCAAATAACCCCGGTTGCAAATCCTTGGCGACTGAAAACACCTGCATGAAAAAACCATTGTACAATCAAAGACTTGCTAGTATTTCTGGAAGACAAATTTGACCAAGTTAATTCTAAATTAATTCAAAAAATGATTTCCACAAAAAAGTTTTGCAATGAAAAGTACAGAGCTCCATTAAAACAAAAATGAGCAGAAATAAAGTCAAATAATCTTCCAAGCCTAAAAGTACCACAAATCACCATCAATAAATAAATGAAACCCAAAAACGAATAAAATGTCAATAAATAACCAAGTCAAACTCAAAACCATCAAAATTAGGGCCGACAACCCCCATGGCTTCTCAAGACCAGAACATAATTTGCACTTTACTGAAAAAAAAACAACAAAAAACAAATGACCGTGTATATTTTGTTTAATGTACATATGCTACCACTTTCTTAATGTTTTAATGATTTTTTATATATTAAAGTAAAAAAAGTGAAAACATTTAAATTGTATTTTGTTTTCAGTAAAGTGCAAATTTTGTCCTGGTCTTGGGAAGGCATGAGGGTTTTCAGCCCTACTCGTATTAATTTCTGCCATAAGTTAGGTAATTTGTTCATTATTTTCATATAGTAGGCTATATGTTATTGAGAAAGGTACCCATTTTTGAACTTTACTTTTCAAAAAGACGAAGGGCATTTAAGTGAGCCTTCCAGAGAATGTTGAGGGGAGTGTTGAACTAAATCAAAACACGTTATGTGTATGCAGATTATCAAAAGGGCGTAACTCAGGAATGACTGGGAAAATTAATTTGGAACTTTTAGGAAATAAGGGGATGAACAAAAAGGCAATACTTGCATGCTCCCGCTACTACCACAATTACTAACACTACTACGTCTACCATTACTACTACTACTACTACCACACTACTCCATTTACAATATTGAGAGGAAATTTGAAGTGAATCAAAAGGCGATATGGGCATGCATTGTCAAAAGAGCATATCTCAAGAATTGATTTGGGTGTTAAGTTGGAAGTCTCAGAGAATGTTAAAAGGGGAAGATTATCTGGCCAAAAGGAAATATATGCACGCTACTACGAATACTACTATCACCGCTTCATTTACTACTACTTCTTTTATTGCTACTACGTGCAGAATGCACTACTTTAATACTGCTGCTGCTATTAGTAACACTACTACTACTATTACTAACAGGGTCACTACTAGCCAATTTTTTTTTTTTGGGGGGGGGGGCAAGAGATTTTACCGACTGGCTGGTCATTTTTACCGACTGTTTTTGACAAATATTAGCATAGGCTAATGTCTGTTTTGAATACAATACGTAGAATCATTGCACGAGTCGGTAAAACCGCTGCATTTACCAACCGAGATTCAGATTTCGGTACATATCATGTTACTATTTTAATGCTGTTTATTTAACCAAATGGAAAATTGTGGCACCATATGAAAAATCACGGCAGGAGTCCGTAAAACTGCTGCGTTTACCGACTAAGCTCGAAATTTCTGTAGATGACATGTCAGTATTTTCATGATCTTTATTTAACCGAACAAAGTATTTTAGCGGCATCAGAAAAATCGTGGTGCGAAGCGCCACGACTTTACCGACTTCTTTTTTTTACCGAGTGACCAGAAATATTGCTAGGAGGGCTTCCCTGACTGCCCTGACGTGACGATCCTGACTAGTAATACCAATGCTACTACTGTGACTACTATTACAACTATGCCTAAGGGTATGAAGATGAAAAGGTGATCCTAATTACAACATGCCGTTTGTGTACCAGTTGTCAAAAGGGCGTAACAGCAATATTTTACGAACAGTTTGGTGTATGAGGTTGAAACTAGCAGGCCTTGTTTTTGGGGATGTTGAACTAACCAAAAGAAAGTATTTGCATCCTAACACTACTGCTTCTACTCATACTAATACTACTGCTGCTGTCATCACTACTTCTACTACTACTACTAATGCCATTAAAGCTAAAGCTGCTTCTAGTGATTCTACTGCTACTACTTATAATTCTACTGCTACTACTACTACTGATGGTACTAAAACTAAGGGTATTAAGGTGAAAAATCTAGGAAATACTGAAATTGTAATAAACTGAATCGAAACACACTATGCCCACACAGGTTGTCAAGAGGATGTATTAGATATGCTTCAGGAACGGTCTGAAGTTTAAACTTTCAGCGTGTGTTGAAATTGATGTTGTTTTCAAGGAATATTTAAGGAATATTTTGAATATTTAAGGTGAAGTTTTCAAGGAATATTTAGGCGGACGTTGAATTAATCAAAAGTTCTGGTCCTCTTTTTAAGACTCAAAAGAGTTCAAGCATCCCTCCTTTCACGCCGATTCATTTTCCAAGCACGCCCTGTCACAATTTGGGACATCCATTTTGTTCAGCTTAGTAGAATGGTCTAGTAACTATGTCTCTACGGATATTGGGTATGTCAACCCCCCACGATTATGTTATTGTCCCATAATTCTTTAGAACAAAATGTTGCTTTAAAATTAAATCAAAACTCACTGTGTGTATGGTTGCCTTTGTGACTCCTCAGCAATATATCGAGAACGAGTGGGGGATTTAAGTTGAAACTTTCGAGGTTACTAATAAAACCACTTCTGCTCTTACAATTCAAATAAATCAAAAGAGTGTAAGTGCATCCAGGTTGTCAAAGAGCATGTATAGAATTTTTGAGAATGATATTATCTTTTTTTCAGGTCAACTTGAGGAGGTATAACATTAAATTAAACAATACTAATTGTGTTAGGAATAACCATTGGCGAAAAAGTTTTTCCAACACACAAATAGCAAGCCTAACTATGGATTCTTGTAGAAAAAACTAAAGAGATATAAAATATTATCTTTTACAAGAAAAAGACCATGCCAATAAAAAACGAACAGAAATTAATCTGGAAAATTTTTTCCACAACGCAAGTTTTTCAAAGAAAAATAAAGACTTCATGCAAAAATTACATGAGTAGGGCTGACAACCCTCCATGCCTTCTCAAGACCCGAACATAATTTGCACTTTACTGAAAAATTTTTTTTTAAAGGTTTTCACTTTCTTCACTTTTTTTAATAAACTTATTTTTAAACTTCAAGGACTGACTATCAAAATTTATATGCTATATTAAAATGACAATCTATCAGAATTTGTTTTATTTTTTTCAGTAAAGTGCAAATTATCCTCTGGTCTTGAGAAGGCCTTGAGAAGGGGTTGTATCAGCCCTGCTCATGTTGATCTTTCCTCGTTTTGAGTTTGACTCAGTTATGTATTATAATTAAATTAGAAAAAAAAGTTTTTTTGACTGAAAAGTCAAAAAAACTTAAAACGAACAGAAATTATTCCGTATATGAAAGGAGCTGTCTCCTCCTCAACGCCTCGCTCTTTACGCTAAAGTTTTTATTGTTTAAATAAATAAAGTTGTGAGACAGAGTCAAAATTTAGCGTAAAGAGCGAAGCGTTGAGGAGGGGACAGCCCCTTTCATATACGGAATAAATTCTGTTCATTTTAAGTTTTAATGTCGCTCCTTACTTTCAGTAAAAAAAAAAAAATTCTGAGCGTTTTTGAATTAATGCAGCTTTGATTTTGGCTCACCATACATGAATAATTAAATCGAAATTTGAATATTAATTTTTCTTTTTTGGCTAAATGGCTTTCTCGAAATTTTGTTCTGACGTAACTTACGAATTAATTTACATAACAAACTTCTATATTCGTATGTTTTTATTACGTATATAAGGGAGTTCACCCCCTAGTCAATTCCTCGCCCTCTGCTAAAGTTTGAATTTTGTTCGAATCACAAACCCCTTAATCACAAAGGCCGGTTAATTACAATAGATAGCTCTTTTGAAAGTACTAAAAAAAACTTTAGCTTAAAGAGTGAGGTATAGACTTAGGGGTGATCTCTCTCATATACGAAATAATATCTGTTCGTTTTAAGATTTACTGCTGATCCTTACTTTCACTTCAAAAAAACTTGTTTTTATATTTAATTTCTGATTGTTTTTTAAATAATGCTGGGAAATCCGGAACCCCCTTCAAAGACAGGTCCCTTCCCCCAAGGAAACATCCTCCATGATAAGATCCTACCCCGTAAATCCCTCCTCCGCCCCCCCCCACCAGAAAAAAATACATCCCGAAAACGTCTGCTTACTTCCCATAAACTAATACTATAGGTAAACAATGGACAAAGTTCGTAAATTACAGCCATACCCTCGGGAACTGTGGGGGATTAAGTCATCCTCAAAGACATATTTATTAGATTTCCGACTATGCTGAACAAAATGGGAGGGGGCCAAGTTGCCCTCTAATTTTTTCGGTCACTTAAAAAGGGCACTAGAACTTTTAATTTCCGTTCGAATGAGCCCTCTCACGATATTCTAGGACTACTAGATCGATATGATCACCCCTGGGAATAAAACAACAACAAATAAACACGCATTCGTGATCTTTCTTCTGGCAAATTAAATAAAAAAACAAGTTTTTTTACTGAAAGTAAGGAGCGACATTAAAACTTAAAACGAACAGAAATTATTCCGTAAATGAAAGGGGCTGTCCCCTCCTCAACGCCTCGTTCTTTATGCTAAAGTTTTTTATTGTTTTAAAAAATATAGTTGTGAGACAGAGTCAAACTTTAGCGTAAAGACCAAGGTGTTGCGGAGGGGACAGCCCCTTTCATGTACGGAATAATTTCTGTTCGCTTTAAGTTTCAATGTCGCTTCTTACTTTCAGTAAAAAAAATTGTTTTTTATTATTTAATTTCCGAACGTTTTTGAATTAATGCAGCTTTGATTTTGGCTCACCGTACATGAATAATTAAAACGAAATTTGCATATTAATTTTACTTTTTTGGGCTAAATGGCTTTCTCAAAATTTTGTTCTGACGTAACTTTGGAATTAATTCACATAACGAACTTTTATATTCGTATGTTCTTATTACATATATAAGGGAGTTCGCCGCCTAGTCAATTCCCCACCCTTTACGCTAAAGTTCAAATTTTATTCGAATCACAAACCCCTTAATCACAAAGGCCGGTTAAATAGAATAGATGGCTCTTTTGAAAGTACTAAAAAAAACTTTAGCGTAAAGAGCGAAGTATTGACTTGGGGTTGAACTCCCTCATATGAGTAATAATTTCTGTTCGTTTTAAGTTTTAATGTTGCTCCTTACTTTCAATTGAAAAAAAACTTGTTTTTTTATTTGAATTCTGATTGTTTTTAAAAATAGTACTTGTAGATCTGGCGCCCCCTTTATATAAATATCACTTCCCCCAAGGAAACATTCTCAATGAAAAGATTCTCACCCGTAAACCCCTCCTCCGACCCACCCACCAGAAAAAAAAAATCCCTCCTGAAAACGTCTGTATACCTTCCATCATCCAATACTATAGGTAAACCATGGGCAAAGTTCATAACTTGCAGCCCTACCCTGGGGAACTGTGGGGGATTAAGTCATTCTCAAAGACCTATTTATAAGATTTTCGACTATGTTGAACAAAATAACTATCTCAAATTTTGATTGGATGACTTTGGGAAAAAATGAGCGTGGGAGGAGGCCAAGTTGCCCTCTAATTTTTTCGGTCACTTAAAAAGGTTACTAGAACTTTTAATTTCCGTTCGAATGAGCCCTATCACGATATTTAGGACTACTGGATCGATATGATCACCCCTGGGAAAAACGAAAAAACAAAAACAAATAAACACGCATCCGTGATCTTTTTGCTGACTAATTAAATAAAAAAAACAAGTTTTTTTGACTGAAAGTAAGGATCGACATTAAAACTTAAAACGAACAGAAACTAGTCCGTATATGAAAGGGGCTGTCCCCTCCTCATCGCCTTGCTTTTTAAGCTAAAGTTTTTTATTGTTTTAAAAAATAAAGTTGTGAGACAGAGTCAAACTTTAGCGTAAAGAGCGAGGCGTTGAGGAGGGGATAGCCCCTTTCATATACGGAATAATTTCTGTTCGTTTTAAGTTTTAATGTCACTTCTTACTTTCAGTTACCAAAACTTGTTTTTTTATTTAATTTCTGAACGGTTTTGAATTAATGCAGCTTTGATTTTGGCTCACCGTACATGAATAATTAAAACAAAATTTGCATATTAATTTACTTTTTTTTGCTAATTGGTTTTCTCGAAATTTTGATTCTGACGTAACTTACGAATTAATTGACGTAACGAACTTCTATATTCGTATATTTCTATTACGTATATAAGGGAGTTCGCCGCCTGGTCAATTCCTCGCCCTTTACGCTAAAGTTCGAATTTTGTTCGAATCACAAACCCTGAATCACAAAGGCCGGTTAATTAGAATAGATAGCTCTTTTGAAAGTACAAAAAAAAACACGTTAACGTAAAGAGCGAGGTATTGATTCGGGGGTGAAACCCGTCATATACGTGATAATTTCTGTTCGTTCTAAGTTTTAATGTTGCTCCTTACTTTTACTTGAAAAAAACTTGTTTTTTTTATTTAATTTCTGATCGTTTTTTAAATAGTGCTGGGAAATCTGGCACCCCCTTCATATAAATATCCCTTCCCCCAAAGAAACATCCTCCATGAAAATATACTTCCCTGTAAACACGTCAACCGACCCCCCTCACACCAGAAAAAAATCCCTCCTGAAAACGTCTGTATACCTTCCATCAACCAATACTATAGGTAAACCATGGGCAAAGTTCCTAACTTGCAGCCCTAACCCTGGGGAACTGTGGGGGATTAAGTCATCCTCAATGACATATTTATCACATTTTCGACTATGCTGAACAAAATGACTATCTCAAAATTTTTATTGGATGACTTTGGGAAAAAATGAGCGTGGGAAGGGGCCAAGTTGCCCTCTAATATTTTCGGTCACTTAAAAATGGCATTAAAACTTTTAATTTCCGTTCGGATGAGCCCTATTATGATATTCTAGGACTACTAGATCGATATGATCACCCTTGAAAAAAAAAACAAACAAATAAATACGCATCCATGATCTTTCTTCTGGCAAAAATACAAAATTCTACATTTTTGCAAAGAGGAGCTTGAAACTTCTATAGTAGGGTTCTCTGATACGCTGAATCTGATGGTGTGAGTTTCATTTAAGTTCTATGACTTCTAGGGGTCGCTTCCCCCTTTTTTCGAAAATAAGCCAAATTTTCTCAGGCGCGTAACTTTTGATAGGTAAGACTAAACTTGATGAAGCTTATATATTTGAAATTAGCATAAAAATCTGATTCTCTTGATGTATCCTTTGGTATCAAAACTTAAACTTACCACGAACTGTTTGATATATATATTTATGACAACATATGCATAGACAAAATTTCATTTCTACAGTGGCTCCATATGTCCTGAATTGATAAAGTTTAAAGTTACATACTAAAAGTTATGAGCCTGATAAAAATTTTCAGTCTATATAAAAGGAAATAAAGATGCTATAAAAGGAAGTAATCTTGATTAAAAATATACCATCAAAATTCTACATGTCAGAGGGTCACGCATCACAGATTTCAAGCACCATCTATAAGGAATAAAATTTGGAATAAAATTTCCAAACAAGGGTAATAACAGACACATGTTTAATTTATTTCTTTCTTTTTCTTCAGGGATGATTGCAGGTCATTACTACGAGCTGTTTGAAAATACAAAATTCAAAATTTTTTCTAAGAGGAGCTTGAAATTTGTATAGCAGGGTTCTCTAATACGCTGAATCTGATGGTGTGAGTTTCATTTAAGTTCTATGACTTTTAGGGGTTGTTTTCCGCTTTTTCCGAAAATAAGGCAAATTTTCTCAGTAGCTTTTGATGGGTAAGACTAAACTTGATTAAACTTATATGTTTGAAATTAGCATAAAAATCTGATTCTTTTGATGTATATATTGGTATCAAATTACTTACAGTTCGTTACCACGAACTGTTTGATTTCTGTTCGTTTTGGGTTTCATTTATTTACTGATGGGGATTTGTGGTAGTTTTATGCTTTGGAGATTATTTGACTTTATTTTTGCTCAATTTTGGTTTGATGGAACTCTTTGTTTTTCTTTGAAAAACTTGGTTTAGTGGGAAAAGTTTTTTAAATTGATTAATAAGTAAGAAGAGATGTCTGAGCGAATCTATTGTCATCTAAGACCTTTTCTTAAGTAGACTATCTATTTTTTTCTAAAACTGGTTTTCTAGCTTTGTTATTGTTTTCTAGATGCAACTGCAATTTTGAAAATTGCGCAAACAGTATGCCTGGACAACAGGTTGAATTCCAACCAGGAAGAAAGAGAATTTTTGAATGATGTCTTGTCATCAACAGAGCTTCAAGCACTGCTAAATGTTCATCAAAGAGTCTCAGGTTTGTGTTTTATATTTTTTGATTTTCTTCAGTTGAAAAAGGTAAGATCCACAAGCTTAGCGCTTGTTTTTGTTCTTGTTTAAGTTTTTTCCTCAATTTTAAGAAAGAAGAGGCAAAAATGAATACCCATAAAAGTAGGGTATGCATATACTGTTATGCCTTTTTAAATGTACGAAGAACAAATTTCAAAGGTTCAGGTTTGGAGGAAAAGGGGTCAGGAAGATCTGTGAACCAAAGAGGCTAAAAACGATCAGAAGTTAAAAAAAAACAACACGTTTTTTCAACTCAAAGTAAGGAGCAACATTACAACTTCAAACGAACCAGAAATTATTACGTATATGATTGTCCCCTCCTCAACACCTCGCTCTTTACGTTAAATTTTATATGTTATCCCAATTCTTTAAAAACGACTCCTGAAACGCAAGGGTCGTTTAATTAGAACAATAAGTAACTTTTAAAGTGCCGAAAAACTTCAGGGTGAAGAGCGGGGTATTGAGGAGGAGACAATCCCCCTCATATACATTATAATTTCTGTTCTTTTTTTAGTGTTGCTCCTTACTTTGAGTTGAAAAAAACTTTTTTTTATTTAATCGCTTGTAAAGACAGCAAAGATAGCCACAGTGAATAACATGAAAAAATAATATATATTTATTTCAAAAAATTGCCATCACAAATGCCGAAGGACCGATTTCAAATTTTGAATTCAGTAAAAGAAATATATCGGTTTCATAATGTCTATGAAACTGATTTCATAAAACGGCGTTCACATGCGTGTCTAGCTAGAATCCCATGTTTAGACATGTGTCTGGCCAGATATCAATGTCTAGACAACTACCGTTCACAAGTAAGATTTGGTGCTTGGCTAGACAAGTTACAGCTAAGCATCCAGTTCCGGACTCTAGAACTCAAAGTCTAGAATTTTCGATTACAGACAATCAGAATGTGTCAAGTTCCACTCTTTTATCATCTATGTTTACATTTTTAAACTGAAATTTAATTTTTGATTTCTCATTAATTCTTTTCTTCATTTTAGATCAGTATGCAATACCAGACATAATAGTGAAGCACATAGGCAATTGTTTGGCTTGTCTCATCCACTATCTTGTGACAGTAAATTAGGGATTACAATTTTGAAAGTTTTGCCCGCATAAGCTCCTTTGATTGGCTAGAAATGACAACTGTAATCTATTTGAAACTAAATTTGTAGTTTTAGCTAATTGAATTCTCCTTGTGAACGGTAATTTTTAGACATTGATTTCTGGCCAGACACGTGTCTAGACATGAGATTCTAGCTAGACACGCATGTGAACACCGCTTAAGTAAAAAGTTTTTTTTAAAGGGACATTAAAAAAAGTAGGGGAAGCAAAACAAGCGAACAAACACAAAACATGGACAACAGAAGACAAGGTAGAAACAGGCTGAGAAGGGCGGAATTTGGGTTGGGAAGGTTTTTTGGGAAAATGTGGATAGATTTATTGACAGTTGCACTCAGGGGATTGGGGTGGGGCCCAGGATTTTTTTAGGGAGTTGATTCAAGCTCTTTAAAAAGTTCATAAATACCCCATATTTTTTGGGGGTGGAGTATTTTTAGCTGGTGTTAGGATTGTGCCTCATCCCTCCTGGTGCAAGGAGGATTATCTTTTAACAAGCATTTATCGTTTGGTAAACAAGGGATAGATTAGGAAATAGCGTGGTGGCAGACGCCTTAAAAAAAGAACAGAACTGTCGCGGTTAAAATGTAACCTTGGCACTCAAAGGATATTGTCCTAGTCAAAATCAGACACGCACAAATACAATCTCTCTCTCGTAGTATTTGACCTATTTCTTTTTATCTTTGTTTTAGAACTGGCGCAGGGAACAAATATATCGGGTCATAAGCCCAGTACCCCCAGCGCAACAGAACGCCCAGTGCCAGCAATAACCAACAGTGTGCAAGTTTTGGAGGATGTTTTTGGTGTGTTGACTAAGGATAGTTGCAGCAATGTTGCTAAAGAGTTGATGAAATGCTTGCAGTCGAATTATTTTCAAGTAAGTTCTGTGACTCATTTTTATAATGCGTTTTAAGCTGAACACTTTTCTCCCCTGAAAAAATTATGAAATTTGCTAGCCAACCTTATGTAGTTTTTTTTCCATGAATTTGGAAAATTTAATCACGTATGGAAGATGCATAGTTTTAGGCTATTACGTGATTAAAGATATATAAAAATTACTTTTTTCACTGTTTAAGATCACTGTTTGCAAAACTCGTCCAGATTAATATTTTTTCTCCAATAAATAAATATTGCGGCTGATGAGCGTACAGTTTGTATAATAGGGAAATACAATCGTTTCAAAAGTGACGAAAATTAATTATTTCTATGTATTTAGTATAGAAATTGTGTGTGTTATTTTCTGTTACACATAGAAAGTATTAAGAATTGATTTTTTCTTGTATTATGTGAATTGAAAAATTCTACAGAATTAATCCCTCATTTAAGCCTGTGTAGTAGATAAAACAGTTTCAGCCTGTGTAGTAGATGTGTAACAGTAGATAAAACCTGCCTTATAGATATGGTAACTGACAGTGGTTCCGCATACTGAAAACCTTGTTAAAATTATAAGAAATCTCTTTTCTTAGAGATTCCTAGCTCCTTAAGATATTTAGATATGCATGTATGCATGCACCTGTGCCTTGGTCTCGTTGACCCCCCCCCCCCCACCAGATAAGTGAAGTTCATCTACGAAATTTGCCTTTTTTTGCTACTCTTTGAAACGAATTCTAGCGTGCATGCCTGGACATAGAGATATCAAAGATTTTGTGAACTGGCGCTGTAGGGAAAAAGGCAACTGGTTCTGCGTGGGTATAGTTCAAAATGAAAACTATAATTTTTTTGGCTACGGCTAATGGGATAAAATCTATCATCATAGCTCAAAGAGTTGTTAATTTATATTTCTGAAAAAAAAAAAAAATAGCAGAAAGTTTTCAAAGTGTTTGTCTCCCGAGGGTAGTTCAAAGGACCCAAAAAATCCAATAAGCTAAACCTGAAAATGTACTTCTTGGCGCGTTTCCTTTAGAAAAATTTGCTGATTCTATCATCCCTCTTCTCAACGCCTTGTACCTTTGTGCATATTTGCTAGTGTCGCTTCTGAAAGATTTTTGAGCATATATTCTGCTATTTTTATGCTTAATATTTTCTAGAGTTTGTTGTGGTGTCATGATGTTGTCGCTCAAAAAGCCTATTTGCCAAGTCTTCCTGAACCACTTGAAGAGGATTTTGAAGATGAAGATGAAGAAACCGTAAAAATTGTTCAGCTTGTAAAGAGTAGTGACTCTCTGGTAAGGTTAGATAATTTGCATGATTTGTTTATAGGGTTGGTTAAATTTCATCTTGCATGAAGCTATGCAATCCATTTACAAAAGAAAATATCTTTCAGTCTATTAAACTGTGAATTAAGCCATAGTTGATACCCCTCCCTCCCGCTGTGTCATGTCAAATTTACCCCTTACACTTTTGTGCCTATCCCCCTCCCCACAGTGTCATGTCAAATTTGCCTTTTACGCTGCTGTTTTCGTAAGAACTATTGGGAAATTTTGACAACTACTTCTGTAAAATGGATCATCCGTTTTATAATAGGCAGCGCGCTAGCGCTGCCTAAGTAAAGAACGATATGGGCACAATGTGTTTTTTTTCTCCATACCCGGGCACTTCGTATCGAAGGAATCGTCGTAGAAACTTCGAAAAGGGTTCATTCGATTGGAAATTGGAGTGGCTAGTGCCCTTTTTAATAGTCGAAAGTGATTGGAGGGCAACTAGCTTCCCCCCTCCCACGCCCATCATTCCCCCAAATACATCCAATCAAAATTTTGAGATAGCCATTTTGTTCAGCGTAGTTGATTTCCTGATAGAAAATATCTTTTTGTGGAGGACACTCCCCCACAACCCTCGGGGCAAGGGTTTTAAGTTATGCCCTGGGGGCATATAAGGATTCTATAGAAGGCGTTATCGTAGAAGCTTCAAAAAAGGCTCATTCGATTGGAAATTCAAAGGGCTAGTGCACTTTTAATAGTCGAAAGTGATTGGAGGGCAACTAGCCCCCCCCCCCCATGCCTATCATTCCCCCAAACACATCCAATAAAAATTTTGATATAGCCATTTTGTCCAGCGTAGTTGATTTCCAGATAGAAAATATGTTTTTGAGGAGGACACTTCCCAAAAACCCTCGGGGCAAGGGTTTTAAGTTATGCCGTGGGGGCAAATAAGGTTTTTATAGAAGGTATTGTCGTAGAAACTTCAAAACAGGCTCATTTGATTGGAAATTCAAAGCGCTAGTACCCTTTTTAATAGTCAAAAGTGATTGGAGGGTAACTAGCCCCCTCCCCCACGCCCATCATTCCCCCAAACACATCCAATCAAAATTTTGAGATGGTCATTTTGTTCAGTTGTAGTTGATTTCCAAATAGAAAATATGTTTTTGAGGAGGACACTCCCCCACAACCCTCAGGGCAAGGATTTTAAGTTATGCCCTGGGGGCATATGAGGTTTTTATAGAAGGTGCTGTCGTAGAAACTTCAAAAAAGGCTCATTCGATTGGAAATTCGAAGGGCTAGTACCCTTTTTAATAGTCGAAAGTGATTTGAGTGCAACTAGTCCCCCTCACGCCCTTCATTCCCCCAAACACATCCAATCAAAATTTTGAGATAGCCATTTTGTTCAGCGTAGTTGATTTCCAGATAGAAAATATGTTTTTGAGGAGGACACTCCCCCACTTCCCTCAGGGCAAGGGTTTTAAGTTATGCCCTGGAGGGTATAAAAGGTTTTTAAAGAAGGCGTTGTCGTAGAAACTTCAATAAAAGCTCATTTGAATGGAAATTAAAAAGGATAGTGCCCTTTTTAATAGTTGAAAGTGATTGGAGGGCAACTAGTCCCCCTCCCCACACCCATCATTCCCCCAAACACATACAATAATACATATTTTTAGATAGCCATTTTGTTCAGAGTAGTTGATTTCCAGATAGAAAACATATTTTAAGGAGGACGCTCACCCACAACCCTCAGGGCAAGGATTATAAGTTATGCCCTGGGGGCATATAAGGTTTTTATTGAAGTCTTTGTCGTAAAAACTTGTAAAGGGCTCGTTCGATTTGAAATTCGAAGGACTAGTACCCTTTTTAATAGTCAAAAGTGATTTGAGGGTAACTAACCCCCCTCTCTCGCCCACCTTTTCCCAAAACACATCCAATCAAAATTTTTAGGTAGCCATTTTATTCAACGTAGTTGAAAGTTTTCGAAATTAGGTCTTTAAGGATGACAACCCCCTCCCCCCAAAGCCCTCAGGGCAGGGGTTGTAAGTTATGCCTTGGGGGCATATAAAGTTTTTTATTGAAATCGTTGTGGTAAAAACTTCAAAAGGACTCATTAATTTGTAAATTGAGAGGGTCACTGCCTTTTTAATAGTTGAAAGTGATTGGATAGGGATTAACGGCCCTCTCACACCCACCATTTCCCTACACACACTCGATCAAAATTTGAAATATCCATTTTGTTCAACTTAACCGGAAGTTTTTGATATCGGGTAAGGTAGTAACATAACCCCCTTGTAATTTTCGGTGCAAAAGTTTTAAATCATGGCCTGGGGGCATATAAGGTTTATATAGAAAGTTTTTGTATATGATTATATAGAATAGATTTTAGTCTTCCTCAAATCCAATTTTTATATGTTTAAAAACTAAATGTTGACTTAAGATTAAATCAAAATGCACTGTGATAATGCTAATTCCCAATAAGGCATCTCAGCAGTATCCCAAGAACGACTGAGGGTATTATGTTCAAACTTTCGGGGTTAAACAGTAATATTTGTGTCCAGATTTTTAAAAGGGTGTTTGCTGTTAAAAATTGCTGAAAATTTTTCTCCGGCTTACAAATAGCAGGCCAAACTACATAATCTTAAAAAACGAAAAGATTTAAAGTATTATTTTCTTTTTCCCTGAAAAGACTATGTCTTTATAAGACGAACAGAAATTAATTAAAAAAACTTTTTCCACAAAATAAGTTTTTCAAAGGAAAGTAAAGAACTCCATTAAACAAAAAATGAGCAAAACTAAAATCAAATAATCTACCAAGCGTGCAACTACCACAAATCACCATAGATAAATAAATGAAACCCAAAACGAACAGAAATTACAATAATTAACCGAGTCAAAATCAAAACTAGCAGAAATTAACATAAGTCGGGCCAAGACCCCTATGCCTTCCCAAGGCCAGAACACATCCATATAACAGACATGAAAAACATCAAATAAATCGAACAACAAGTGAGAAAACCATAAAACAGACATGAATTGCTGTTGACATCCATAAACGTGACAAAGTTCCTGTTTTTTCATTCTCACTGACAAAAACTATAAAAAAGACATGAATTGATGTTGACATCCATAAATGTGAGAAAGTTAATGTTTTTCGAATTCTCACTGACAAAAACCATTAAAAATCCATAATTTGATGTTGACCTCCGAGAAAACATCAAATAAATCGAACAACCTACATAACCATCCATGAAAACAACCATAAATGTGACAAAATTCATGGTTTTTCAAGTGAGAAAATTCCTGTTTTTTCATTCTCACTGAGAAAACCATAAACCACGTGGTACTGTCACGAGTAGCACCCCCTCCTCTACTATTGGATAGCGACAAACGCCCCTCTCATGCCCACCATTTTCCCAAACCCATCCAATCAAAATTTTTAGATATCTATTTTGCTAAACGTAGTTGAAAGATCTATAAATTAGGTCGTTTTGGATCATAACACCCTTAGAGCCCTCAGTACATGGGGTTTTAAGATATGCCCTGGGGGCATATAAGGTTTATATAGAAAGTTGTTGTATATGATTTATAGAATAGATTTTAGTCTTCCTCAAATCCATGTTTTATATGTTTAAAAACTAAATGTTGACTTAAGATGAAATTAAAATGCACTGTGATAATGCTAATTCCCAATAAGGCATCTGAGCAGTATCCCAAGAACGACTGAGGGTATTATGTTCAAACGTTCGGGGCTACTTCTGCTCTTAAAATTTAACCAAATCCAAATAGCGTAAGTGTATCCAAACTATCAAAGAAAGTAAACAGATTTTTTTGCAAATCGTATCAAGTTTTTCATTACAGGTCAACTAGAGGAGTTATGAAACTAAATTAAACAGTACTATTTGTGTCCAGATTTTTAAAAGGGTGTGTAATGTTAAAAATTGCTGAAAATTTTTCTCCAATACACAAATAGCAGGCCAAACTATAAAGTCTTAAAAAATGAAAAGATTTAAAGTATTATTTTCTTTTTCCCTGAAAAAGATAAGTCAATATAAAACGAACAGAAATTAATTTAAAACAATTTCCACAAAATTAGTTTTTCAAAGAAAAGTAAAGAAGTCCATTAGACAAAAAATGAGTAAAACTAAAATCAAATAGTCTACCAAGCGTGAAACTACCCCAAATCAGCATTGATAAATAAATGAAACCCAAAACGAACAGAATTTACAATAATTAACCGAGTCAAACTCAAAAGGAGCAGAAATTAACATAGGTTGGGCGCAAAACCCCTATGTCTTCCCAAGGCCAGAACAAAATTTGCACTTTACTGAAAAAATACAAATGAATGTGGATTGTCAGTTTAATATACATATACTGATATTTAGTAATCAAAATGTTAATATTATTTGATTTATTAAAGTTATAAAATCAAAAACATTTACATTTTTTCAGTAAAATGCAAATTTTGTTCTGGCCTTGGGAAGGCATAGGGGTTTTGCACCCAACTTATGTTAATTTCTGCTCATTTTGAGTTTGACTCGGTTAATTATTGTATTTTTTGTTCGTTTTGGTTTTCATTTATTTATCAATGCTGATTTGTGGTAGTTTCACGCTTGGTAGATTATTTGATTTTAGTTTTGCTCATTTTTTGTTTAATGGAGTTCTTTACTTTTCTTTGAAAAACTTATTTTGTGGAAAAAGTTTTTTAATTAATCAAGTAAAGCCACAAGTGAACCTAACTTCGTATGGAAACTGCTCAAAAGAGATAATTCAAAAGCCTATAATGATTTCAAAATTAACAGTGACCAATGGTATGGTTTCTTTAAAAGTGAATTTTTTCGACCCTGATCCATCATTGTCAAACCAATATGAAAGGGAGCTTGATGTTTGCTTATGCCAATCAACTGATAAGATCAGTTTTATTGTTACTCGATCTGCGGTTACTGAGTGCATTTCTAAGCTACAAAAGAAAACTTCTCGTGGTGTTGATGGTCTCTGTGCACAGCTTCTAAGATGTGGGTCCCCTCTCCTGATTGAGCATCTGACCTCACTCTTTCAGATGATATTCTGTTGTGGTATAGTTTCTGATTTGTTTAGTACTGGAGTAATAATCCCGGTATTAAAAAGGGTATAAGCCCAAGGACCAATGTTCTTCTTTTAGACCAATTACGGTGTCACCGGTTTTATGGAATGTTTTTGATAAGATAAGTTTTATTCTTCATGAAATACACATACAATATTACATGTTATTAATCCCTCAAAGGCTCATTGGGGTGTACAAAGAGGGAAGACATATGAATTACATACTCAGAGATAAAAAACAAAAGAAAATTTAAAATGATCACTTACTCACATATGAAGGAGAAGAAAAGAAAATATAGATAAAATAGAAACTATATAAAAAATTAGAATAAATAAACTAAATTAATTAATTATATTAAATAGACTCAAAAAGAAAAATAATAATGAAAAAAAAAAAAAAAAAAAAAAAATATTAATATAAGCGAATTCCTATCGTCGAAACAGAATTATTTGTATTGTCAGGTAGAACCAACATCATAATAGCTGTTACGATATTATTCATAGCTCTTATCCAAGATATTAAAATATCATAACTTAAGCCATGTACAGCCCTTTTAAGCTTGTATTTAAAACTATATAAATTCCAGATCAATCAGCTCTGCTTAATTCTGAGCCTAGTTAGCAAAATTGACGTTTATCGGTTATTTCAGTCATAATGCTTATAGTTATTGGACTGTAATAAAATGGGGCAAAAGCAATAAAATTTAACCCTTCTTCATGAATGCTACCCCTTAGTGAACTATACAACTTTCAGCAATAAATATTGATAGTCATACCTTAGGCCTGGGAGTCATAGCGCAGAGAAGACCACCATAAAACAGAACTAAACATTCAGGGGACAAAAAAAAAAAAAATTATTATTCAGTTTGATTCTTAACTAAATGGTCCTTAAGAATCCTCTTGAAAGTGCCAAACGAGTGGCATTTCTGTACTGAAGAAGCCAGGGAGTTCCAAACCTGAGGACAAGCGATGAGGGGATTGAAATCTGACCGCACAGTGGGAGTAGGAGGAATGCAGATATTATATTATTTGAGTTACTAATTATTGACGAGATATCTGTTACTAATTCGGATAACTAATTCGGCTTCAAGAAAGGAGTAGGCCGTGACCATGTTCACCATTTGATTGCTAATTTACTTCTACATGCTCATGAAAATAATGAGGTAGTATATTTTGCTGGGTTAGACGTATCTTGCTTGGTTAGGATATACATCCACATATCTTATTGACTCCTTATAAGCGTGGAGTCAATATTTCTGTCATCAAATTGATACGTGATATGTATAAAAAGCTAAATGCCAAAGTTAAGGTTACCATCTCACCTGGTACGGTGGAACTCACTCCTTTGACTCCAGTAAGAAAGGGCATTAGACAGGGCGTTGTTAGTTCTCCTCCCCCCCCCCCTGTTTAATAATACTGTCATTATGCCACAACAGAAAGTTCTAACCACATGTATATTTAATGGTATTGATGTTTCGCTAGCTAACTATACTGATGACATCCTTGATATTAGTAGAGCAGCCTTTGGAATTGAGGAAAATTTTGGAATTCTTGATAGGGAGTAAAACGTGTAGGTCTTCGATTTAATGAGAGTAAGACTGAGTTCCTGGTGTTCAATCACCGTTCAGATTGCCTGACAAATGTTCAGTTAGGTGAACATGTTATTAAAGTACAAGATACACTGACGTATTTTGGTGTAACGATTGGGTCAAATCTTTGCGCCACGCGTCAACTTTTGAAAGATTTTTTTTGCCAGAAAATCTAGGAATGCGTACGGTTTACTAGTTGCGTTAAAGTTCAAATTTAACCGCCGTATCTTAGCTAGCGTTTAAAATGCATTTGCTGTTCCGCATCTACTTGCCCTTGCACCATTTTGGTCTCTTCTTACTGCTTCAGATATTAGGGATATACGGAAGTGTTTCTACAAGTATGCGAAATATTTGCTAAGGCTGCCTCTCTGGACTAATAACAGCTCACTATCCTTGCGGTATGGAGTTGCAAGTCCAGTGTCCGCGGTACAGAAAAGAAATGAAATATATCGGAGGCAGATTATTGGTGAAAGCACCTCTGAAATTGTCCGTCTTTGATAATAGTTTTGTTATTACATATAATTGCCCCTATTTGTAATTTTTTTTTGTTCTTGTCTGTTCTTCTCTGTTTTGGTTCTGTTTTTATTTGTCAGAATTTATTTGCTTTTTTTTCCATTTTCTTTGTTTATACTCCATCAGTGTTGTATTTTACATTTATGATGGGCAATAAATTTATACTTACATTTTTTTTTTTTTAGAGCCATCAAAATGACTATCGTTGCTAGCATTTTCTTAATGGTAAGAAGACAAAGGTGGTTACAAACTCAGTTCTTAAGGAGATTACAGTTGTCGACTAGAAATTCCTCTTTCAAAAATCTTCGTCAGGAAACATGGTTTTCAAAGAAGGTAAGCCCTTTATCGTCTTCATAGTCCTTATTTCTGATTTTTTAGCTATATTTGACACCTTAAGTGAGCAAGAGGTCCAGTCATTGGAGAGCATCGGAGGATTTTTATTGTATGATTCTTTGTCCTTTAGACTAATCTTGAAAGAAATTCCTCCCAATTCAGAGAAATTGGGCGAAAACTACCCTCCTCTTCAAAGTCAAATTCTAGTCATTAAGCTTTGCGTTAAATTTTCAGTGTTCCTGTTTTGAATCAATTTTGAGTTGATTTTGAGGCCCGTGCCCTTTTTTATTACATAAATGTCCCTTTTCTCCTATACCTACAGAATAATTTTATTTACAATTTAGACTCTTTTTGTCAAGGTCATAATTTTGCAAGAGAGAAGAAATTGGTTTTAAGTTTTATTCATATCTAGATAACTCCAGTAGAGATGCCTTATTGAGTCCGGACAGGAGTCCATATATGGGCATAGAGTCATTAGGGAGAATGATTGCGTAATGGGGTCAATGACCTCTTTCTCCAGGTGTGTTTTTGGCACGCCCTCAGCGAATGTCAATGTTGTTATTGTTTCCGAGGCAAAATGCCAAGGTCAATGTTGTTGTTGTTATTTGAGCCAGATGTTGTTGTCGTTCGAAGCAAAGTTAATGACACTTCCTTCCTGTTCGAGGCAGATGTTATGGTCCAAAAATAGAATTTGTTGTTGTTATTCGAGCCAGATGTTGTTGTCGTTCGAAGCAAAGTTAATGACACTTCTTTCCTGTTCGAGGCAGATGTTATGATCCAATTTGTTGTTGTTATTCGAGCCAGATGTTGTTGTTATTGTTATTCGAGCCAGATGTTACGAGTTTCCGGGAAACAGTATTTGTTATTGTTGTTTCCAAGCCAAATGTTACGAGTTCCCGGGAAACAGTTAATTAATGTCTGACAGATGACGTCAAGTTAATTAATGTCTTTGCATTTCCAAAGAGAATTGTCTAGGAGAAACAGTTAAATCACACATGATGTCATGATTGATTGATTGACACGAAAGGGGAATTAATTTGTTGTTCTAAAGAGAATTGATTCACGAAAGGGAAATTAATTTGTTGTTTCTAACAAGAGAATAGTTTCCGAGCAAACGTTTTGATCTTAGCGCGCGAAAAGGTTTCCAAATAATTTGAAATGCATTGGCGCAGAGATGCCAAACAAAAGGAACATGCTGAAATTCCGTTTGGGGGATAATTTTGGCGAAACCGTTTTAGCTAGTTTATGGAATTATTACGGCGAAACAGCTAGAGACATTTTAAAAGGTGATTTTTGAAGAGATTTTGGAGGAGGTTTTGAGTGTGGTCGTTATAATACACAAGTTGTATTTTAACAGTGTTGTGAGGTCCTCTACCCCAGCCCAAAGGGCCCCGATTGCTCTACCCCAACCCCAAAGGCTTCTCATACCCCACCCCAACCCCGAAGGAAGCCACCGGTCCTCCAAGGCCCCCCAAGCGCCCAAAGGGCCCCCCGTGCCCCCCAAGGCCCCCCCAGACCCCCAAAGGCCAGCCCCGGGTCCCCCACAGGCCCATAGTGCTCCCGAAGGACCAACGGGATCCCAACGGCCCTCCACCGGTCCACAAATGTCCCCCAGGCCCTCAACTGCCCTCCCTGTGCCCCGAAGGACGCCCCCCCGGTCCTCAAAGGCCCCCCAAGCTCTCAAAGGGCCACCGGAGCCCCCCAATGCCCCCCCACACCCCCAAAGGCCAAACCCGCGCCCCCCAAAGGCCCATCGAGCTCCCGAAGGACCAACGGGATCCCAAAGGCCCTCCACCGGTCCCCAAATGTCCCCAAGCCCTCAACTGCCCTCCCTGTGCTCCAAAGGCCCTCCCTGTGCCCCAAAGGCCCTCCCTGTGCCCCAAAGGCCCTCCCTGTGCCCCAAAGGCCCTCCCTGTGCCCCAAAGGCCCTCCCCCGGCCCCCAAAAGGCCCCCCAAGGTCTCAAAGGGCCTCCGGAGCCCCCCAAGGCCCACCCCGACCCCACAAGGCACAACCCCGGCCACCCCAAGCCCCTCCCCCGGCGTCCAAAGGCCCTCCCACGGTCCCCACAGGTCCCCCCAGGCTCCCAACTGGCCCCCCGGCCCCCCCACGGCCTTCCCCCGGCCCCCCCATGTCCCCCGGCCGACTCCAGGAACAATAGGCGCGCAAGGGCCCCCCAGACCCACCACGGCACTCCCCCGGCGCACAAACGACCACCCAGCCCGTGCGTTAGTTTTATTTAAAATTATATACTGTTTTAGATTAGAGTATTAGGTTAGAGTTTTTATTAAAGTTATATTTTAGTTTAATTTTAGTTCATAGTTTTATGTTATAAATTTTAGTTTCAGTTGGATTTTTATTTAGTTTAGTTAAGAGTTCTGTGTTTTAGATTATAGTCCTATCATATAGTTTAAGTTAGAGTTGAATTTTATTTCAGTTTTATTTAATATCTTTGAGTTCTTAGCCTAGAGTCATATCTTAGAGTTTTTTTGTTAGAGTTCTATTTTTGTTTAATTTTAGTTAAGATTTTGATGTCTTAAATTTGAGTTTCAGTTATAGCTGTAGTTTAGTTTTAGTTTATAGCTTAGAGTTTTAGATTTTAATATTAGCCTAGAGTTTTTGTCTAAGTTATGGTCTATTTATTCTGTATTAAATATTTTATTTTTTTATATTAGAGTTTTTTTTTTTATTTATATATTATTTAATATTTTTATGTATTACATTATAGTTTCAGTTAGAGTTCTGGTTTAGTTTAGTTTTAGTTAATAGTTTAGAGTTTTAGCTTAGAGTCTTAGCTTAGAGTTTTTTGTTGAAGTTCTAGCTTAGTTAAGAGTTTTATGTCTTACCTTTGATTTTCATTTAGAGTTATAGTTTAGTTTTAGTTAATAGCTTTTATTTTTAGATTAGGGTCTTAGCTTAGAGTTTTTGTTTAAGTTATATTCTATTTTATTTTTATTTAAGAGTTTAGTTTTTTAGATTATATTCTTATATTGTATTTTTTTTTATAGTTATAGTTTAGTTTATTTTTACTTTATATTGTATTTTTTTATATTATTAATATATTAGAGTTTTTTTTTTGTTAGAGTTCTAGTCTGGGTGGGCCTTTGGGGGCGCCGGTGGCCCTTTGCGCGCTTGGGGGGCCTTGGCGGCCGGGGGGCTTCGTGGGGGGTGGGGGGGGGGTATGTGAAGCCTTTGGGGTTGGGGTAGAGCAATCGGGGCCCTTTGGGTTGGGGTAGAGGACCTCACAACACTGTTAAAATACAACTTGTGTATTATAACGACCACACTCAAAACCTCCTCCAAAATCTCTTCAAAAATCACCATTTAAAATGTCTCTAGCTGTTTCGCCGTAATAGTTCCATAAAATAGCTAAAACGGTTTCGCCAAAATTATCCCTAAACGGAATTTCGGCATGTTCCTTTTGTTTGGCATCTCTGCGCCAATGTATTTTAAATTATTTGGAAACCTTTTAGCGCGCTAAGATCAATACGTCTGCTCGGAAACGATTCTCTTGTTAGAAACAACAAATTAATTTCCCTTTCGTGAATCAATTCTCTTTAGAACAACAAATTAATTCCCCTTTCGTGTCACTCAATCAATCATGACATCATCTGTCATGTGTGATCAAAACTTTGTCTCTGAGACAATTCTGGTCAAACTCCAAAGGCATTAATTAACTTGACGTCATCTGTCAGACACTCCCTGGAAACAATTTGATTAATGACTGCCAACTCTAGATTAACCAGAAAAGAAAGTTGGCTCGGAAACGACAATAACAATGACCCCATTAACCACGTGGTCTCTCTAATGACTCTATTCAAAACAACATTGACCTTGGCATTTTGCCTCGGAAACAATAACAACATTGACATTCGCTGAGGGCGTGCCAAAAACACACCTGGAGAAAGAGGTCATTGACCCCATTACGCAATCATTCTCCCTAATGACTCTATGCCCATATATGGTGTGGGTACCGGACTCAATAAGGCATCTCTACTTTTAATGTCGCTCCTTACTTTCAGTTAAAACTTTTTTTTTTAATTTAATAACGATAAGGAACTTTGCTTCTACAGTAACGGTCTTAGCTAATTTATAGCTTTTTTTTAGTTTTAGGCTCACTGTGGGAAACGTTTTGTTTTTTATTAAAGACCTCACTTAAAAACTCATTATTGGGGGAATAGAGGATACAAACCGCACTTATTTAGCCCCTTCTTCTGAGAATGTAGCAATCGGGCCTTAGTCCATTGAAACATCTTCGCTTGAACAAATCTCTAGAAATGATATAACATCCTGGTTGTCCAAAGTAGGGGCAACCTAATAAAGAACGAATTACGGCCCTTAGTAACCAGAAATTTCAAAACACTTTTAAGAAAGAAAAAATGTCAAGTGAGAAAAAATTACAATTTGAAGCTGATTCGAGAATGGTAACTATTATTTTGATTAATCTTATTAGTAAAAGTTTGCTGATAAATTTATGGGAATTTGAAATAAAATTCTCTAAAGTATGGTTCATATGCATATCTAGTATTACTTACATTTAAAAGTTATATTATTAGGTTATCTAGTCGTATACTTCAAGCAATAAGCATTGGCCGAGACATCGATGCTTGGGCTGCCCCCAATCACAAGTGTAAATGCGAGTTCGTGCACTGGCTTCGGAAGTCAGCTTCGTTTCTCACTGATATTCTAGCACAAAACTACTAGTATACTAGCACAAAACTGCCAGACCGTGCTAAGCTGACAAGAATTAATAAAAGTTAGAAAGCGATCCCAAGCAACAAGTGGAACATATTTCCCATCACTGGTTTATATCATTTAAATTATTACTCCTTAGCTTTAAACCAATCTATATATTTCACCATTCTCTTTGACATCTCCAACTTCATGAAGTGGATAGTGTTTTCGGAAATGTTTACGAATTCATAGCAGAAATAAAACTACTTATACCATTTTATAGAGATGAGATGGTTAAGGCAATGAAGGTTTGATCAATCGTCAAATAATTTATTTTTTCCACTTAACATCCGCAATAATTTTAACTGGAGGGTCTCATTCGCCATGAACATAGCCACAAATATAGTATTAAGTATTTACTCCTTCTGGGAGCTTTTCTCATCAATATCGGTGAATTTTATGTTCATAAGCTTTTCTCACTTGCAAGACCAGATAGATTTCCAAGAAATGTTTCCATACAAGGCAACCTCTTATCAGTGACATCTTTTTTAAAGTAAATCTTTCGAAAAATAGCACTTTTGGCAGATTTCTGCTCGAAAATAACTTTTTGATAAATTTCCACTTGCATGGATGGCCTATGTCATACCAGTTATCTGGTAACACTGCTTCAAAGCATAGACACAGTTTTCTGGCCTTTTATTCTGGCTAGACACTCATTTGAACAACATTTCCAGGAATACAATGAAAAACAGCTCGACGGAGCTTGCTTTCATTCGCGGATAATCTAAAAAACAAATTGGAAAAGTTCCCAAGTGGTACAAAAAAATCCTGTAATTTCTAAAGTATATTAGTCACACAAGGATATTTTCTAGCTTTTGTTTCTTCGTGTTCAACTGGCATTTAGATGATGATGCTTCCAATAGCTCGAATGATCACAGACCACAGAGGTCCAAAATTCTCAGCAAGGCTGGGAATTTTGATGGCTTGCTGTGGCATTGGAACATCGGCTTATTTGACATCTGCGTATAAGGTAACATAAGCCTATTCTAAAACTATTACTACTGTCTGAGGCAGGGACACTGACAACCACTCCTCCTTCATCCCATTCTGGTTAAAGCCTCTGCTTTGGCCATCTCCCAGGAAATCCTTAAATAATTAAGCCCTATACCAGAAAACAAAAAAAATTTGCAGGTGAAAATTAAAAAAGGCCCATTAAGACCAACTCAACTAAAGAAGGTGGAAAAAGGGTGAATTCTCCTTAACTTACATCAAAATAAAAACATATTAAACACATAAAGAGAAAAAACAACAAAAGAAAAAATTTAAATAAACAGGGAAGAGAACTCATATATTAAATAAACACTTTCATTCAATGGCGCATAAGCAAAATCAAATATCTATATTGATTCAAACACGTCTCCTCACAGTATATAAATGGAAGTCTATCAAAAAATGAAGAATATTTTCATGCTAAAGCCAAAAAAGTAAGGGTCAGTGAACCCCCGGCCCATAACCCCTAATTAAATCTTACAAATTCACTAACCATGTTTTGAATTATAAATTGTACGGATTCATTTGCTTGCAAGCTTAGCTGCAGTTCGTTTACTTTTCCCAGCATTTAAACCATTCTGGACTCTGTTCGCAAGGTCACCTTTCATTTCATAACTAGTACTGAAATCAGTACTGGTTAAATATATTATCTGATTTTTAATTAAAGTATTATAAATTGAATTTATCCTAAATTGTCCTTCATCTCTAATGATACTAATACCCTCATATATTATCTTTTTTGTTTCTGTAATTTCCCTGAAGCCTTGTAAAATTCCTGAAGACGTATCTACTATTTTTCTTTTATGACATAAAATGCTGTGATGAGGAAAATTATAAACATGTTCTGCAGCAGCTGACTCAAACCTTTCCGGTGTTTTATTTTGTTTTAGAGAGCAATCTATGGCATTATTGTGTTGCTTTAGCCTATTTTCTAAAATCTGTTGTGTTCTTCCCACATAAAATTTACCAAAAGAGCATGGAATTTTGTATTCTCCCTTTTGCAAATTTCTCGGTACCTTGTCTTTCCCTTTATTTAACAAAGAGCTTATAGTTTGTCCTGATTTAAATGCTGTATTTATATTATGTTTTTTTAATTCTCTTATTGGTGAATTTGGATTTTAGTATGAATTTTGTTGTGGTTTTCTCGCGCTGGTGGGGCCTCCTCTTTTATCTCCTACCATGTGTGTCTTTTTTTTCATTTTTGATATGTTCTATTTCTTATTTCGAAAATTTTTTGTTTTTTGTTTTTTTTTTGGCCCAAAAAAAGATCCCTGCTCCCCGTCGGCCCGTTTAGAAAAAAAATTATTAATGTAATTTTTTTTTTAAATAAAGTTATCTTATCTTATCTTCTTAATTTTTGTAACAATATTGTGATAAAAGGCAAAGTTATGTAATTTGTTTCTTAATTTGACCCATCTTCTTGACTTCTTCTAATATTTCTGGTTCCATCAACTTTTTTTCCTTTTTTCAATTATTTGAGAAATCATATTTTCTGGATAGCCATTACCTGCTAGAATATCCTTAATAAAAATCAGTTCATTGCTTATGTATCCTGGTGATGCTAATTTTAATACCCTATCAACTAAGAAATAACCACACCCCTTTTTACCTGGATCGGATGATTTGATGCGAAAGACAAGTAACGGTTGTTATTAGTCGGTTTACGGTAAATTGAAAACGCTAGTTCGTTATTATTTCTATGGATCAAAATATCTAGGAACGGTAACTTATTCTCTCTTTCCTTTTCAATTCTAAAAATTAATTCTCCTCCCAGATTATTTAAATGTTCCAAAAAACCTTCAATTTGTGATTTCCCATAATTCCAAATAACTAAAATATCATCCATATATCTGCCCCAAAATTTAGGTTTTAAAAAATATGTTTCTGTAGATAAATTTTCTACATACTCTTCATAAATATTTGCTAACAACCGGACCTAAAGGCCCTCCCATTGCCAATCCCCTAATTTGATGGTAAAAATTATCTCTAAACGTGAAGTAATTAGTTTACCTGCTAGTTATTTTAACTAAATTTAATATGGTTTCCAGTTCGATTCCCGAAGATAATTCTTCTATCTCATTTTTATGTTCCTAAAGTTTTTTGGATAAAATACTAAACGATTTATCAAAAGGAATATACGTATACATTGATTTTATATCAAAACTAAACAATCTAGATTCTTCTGATATTTCTACACTTATAAGTTTATCTTTTAAGAATTCCGAGTTTTTTCTATACGAATCTTGGAGATATAATTAAGGTTTAATGGTGCGTTTTTCACGCGTTATAAAAGAAGGTTTGAGAGAATCATGGTGTGAATTACTGCGTCATCTATCTTAAAATCTAAATATAGTCCCATCTGACCTTTTTTGTATTCCCAAAACTTAAAGAAGGGTTAAAAGCTAAAGGGTATCCATTTTAATAGCAATGATGAAGGAATATACATATACAAAACCTGGCTTATAAGGAGGTATGTATATTAAAAAAGAATGAAAAGGGTGAAAGCATTGCATGTTAAAGTGCATAAGTCTTGAAGTAGGTTATGTTGAAATATTATTATAAAAAAATTAATCGTGACTGAAAAAAAAAACATCTCCAATAAACACAAACAACAGGTAGAGCCACTGGGATTTTTTTTTGTAAGACAATAGAACTCTAACCTCAAATGAACATTTCGATCCTATATCCAAGTGCCGTCCTCAGCAAAAAAAAACAAATATATAATAAAATATACATAAAAGTACGACCTTTAAACCTAAAAATGTTTTTAAATCAGTCCTAACTTCAACCAATTTCAGCCAACACTTATATATACAATGAGATAAACCGAGGCAATTCTTTCAAGTGAAATAGAATAGTTTCTATCTGTTGTTTTGATTTTTGATGGAAAGGCAGTGCAGTCTCTGTCGATATATCAATAAATTTAAATTTCGCATTCCCCTCGTAAAAATATGAGTCCTACCGATGCTTGATTATACACACTTTTTTAAAAGATCCGCCCTTCCCAAAAACTGAAAATGTATCTTTCTTTATTTCTCTCTCCCTCTACTCTTTCTCCTTTCAATTTTATTTCTTTAAGCTTTTTTCCTGCTTCCTAAGTAGTATACAAAGTTTGTATTTAACGGGAATGAGTCCACTTTTTCTTCGCTTTTAATGATTTGTGTTTGGGTCATATCTGGGTCACTTGTGAATCAAATCAAAATTATACACGATTGCAATACTACTTATGTATCTCATTCTTAATTTCTCGAGTTCAATACTGTTCATCTTTGAAGCGTAAAAACTTATGATTGACCAATAGGTGTGAAGATTTAAGGTTTTTTTTTAATTAGAAAAGATACAAGCTTGGCGAACACAAGACCATATCCTGGATTTCTTTTTTTTTTGGGGGGGGGGGTGTTAAAACAATAACTGGATAGACCTGACCCAAAATTTGTTATTATATCTTTTTGTTACTTCATTACAAATTGAAGAAACATATTGAGGGAGGAGTTGAGAACACTTTCTAATGTTGCTGTAGCGACGATAATTTGTATAATTTATAAAATAGTACATCTTTTCAGTTTGGAATATTACATCTCACGCACGGGGTATTTTTTGGAGGAGGTCTTGGCCTTCTCCATGATTCTATCTCAGTTTTGGTGCTTTACCATTTTCACGAAAACAGATGGATCTGCGACATATTATCGACTGCTGCCCCAATGGCTACAGTGGCTCTTTCTTTCTTCCTAAAGCCATTGTTAAGATCTGTTGGCATTGAACTATCACGACAGGTATTTAACCTCTTTCAAGCTAAATCAGCAAACTGCTAGCAATAAGAATAAGTACCACTTTCAGTAGTTCTTTAACGATGGACTTTGAAGTGAGCGGATAATTCGTTGGGAGATACATTGGGAATTCTGTAGATCACCGAAAAATCGGTTGAAGTGGAGACACTGCTTGTATGCAATGCATGTCATCTAGAGGCTATGTGTGTTGCATGGTGTCATAGTACTTAAGTACTGTAATCCATTCCTCATTTTAGTTTGAACCATTGTACTATCTGTAGTGAAAGTAGTTTATGATTCAAAAATATACATATTTAAACTGGAAGTCATAAATTAGAAAGAAATCATTAATTAAAGACCCTAATCTAATCTGATATTGGTTCATTTTTTTTATCAATTAGAATCAGTTACACGTCTATGATAAACTGTTATCAATAAGATGTTTTTTTCCCAGAAATTCTGAATGGATCAATTATTAAAAATAATTGTATCTACTTTTTACTTTTCTTAAAATTACTTATTATTAAAGATTAAAGATGATTAGTTTGTCAATTTGTTGGTATTGATATATACCTGTAAGTTTTTTTCACATTTTGTTTTGTTTTTCTTTATCTTTATAAATAATTTGTCTTTAAATCTTTATGTTTATAAATCTTTAAATCTTTAAAAATTAAATCTTTATCTTTATAAATAATTGTACGTACTTTTTACTTTTTTTTAATTATTTATTTTTAGAAATTGAAGATGATTAGTTTGTCAATTAGTTGATATTAATATATACCATTACGTTTTTTTATATTTTGTTTTGTTTTCCTAATCTTTCAATTTGGATGGGCATTAATTTTCAGCGGAACAACGATATTCCTGAGAAACCCATATTTCAGCCAATACAAAAGACCCTGATTCAAAATCCTTACGGGGTTTAATTCGGTATTTTTTTTTTTTTTTTTCCTATCGATCTCGAATATTAAATATTCGTTTAATATTCATAGCTCCTTTTTTTTTAGTAAGTGAAGATCGTTATTTACTAACTTGATATTGATTTATATGCTTTTGTTCATTTTTTGTACTTACTTTTTTTTTCTTCGGATTTTTAATGAACATCATTTTTTTAAGCTTTGATAGCTGCTATAATTATGCATGATCTTCCGTTTTTTTTTAACTAAAGAACATCGCTTTAATTTTTCATTTTTATAATTTTTCGTTAATGAATTATCCTATCCATCTTCTGAAAGACATAGGCATTGTATGTCAGCATGGACGGAATTTAAGATAATGAGTACTGATACTTCGAAATCTATAGCGAATGCCTTAATTCAATCCAGATCTCAAGAGGTTCAGGAAAATAGAGATCATGTGAAGTACATTTTTTGCGTTATTTGCTTTCTTGGCCGCCAGGGTCTTGCTTTGAGGGGTCATGACGAATCAGAAACATCCGCAAACCGGGGTAATTTGGTTGAATTGATGGAGGAAATGTCTAAAGGCGACGAAAAGCTGAAGGCCAAGTTACAGTGCCGATAAGGTCACTATTGCAGTCATCAGAACCAAAATGGCACAGTTACACTGATAGGAAATGCCTTGAGCCAAGATATTATTTCAGAAGTAAAATCAGCTTATTACTTCTCTCGTCTTTTCAACGAGACAAAAGATATTTCTAGAACCGAACAATTAGCAATCCTACTCAGGAAAATATCACATGGAAAAGTATTGGAACAACCAATCGGCTGCTATCACATGCACAAATTAGACGTTGAGAGCTTATCCAACTCGATTTGTGAAACCATTGACAAGCTTGGTGTAGATTCGATGCTGTGTATTGCCCAATGTTATGATGGCGCATCCGTTATGAGTGGGGAATTTAACAGATTTCAAGCAAAGTTTAGGGAGAAGGTGCCTTATGCAGTTTATGTACACTGTCACGCCCATAGATTAAACTTGGTTTTGACTGACTGCCTAAAAAATATCATCGAACTTTCTGAATTTTTCTCTGTGTTGCAAAGACTTTACGCATTTATATCACGCAGCACTACTTGTCGCAAGCTATTTTTGGAATTCCAGTGTATTAGCAAGCAAAAAGTCTTGGAGCTAGAGAGGACCGTCCAGACTTGCTGGTTTTACGCAGTCGGCTCTATTTCAAAGGTGAAGGCCAGATTTGAGTGTATTGTTGCTGTGCTTGCCGCAGTCTTTGATAGTTCCAACGGCGAGGCAGCGTGTGAAGCATAAGGACTAATGGACAAAATCAACTTTGCTTCTTTTGTTTCAACTTTACACATAATGGAAAAAGTTTTAGTCATTGTAAATTGTTTATTAGAGCAACTTCAATCCGGAAGTTTGTTGATTTATAAGGCATTTGCACTGATTTCTGGGACATATGAGACACTCCAAAAGCTGAGAAATGATAACAAATGGAACAACTTAAGCAAAAACATATCTGAATTCTTGGCTTTAAACGATATCCAGGAATCGAAATCTCCACAATCTAAAACCAGTGCTCGAAGCACGAGATGTCAAGCCATTTCCATTCGTCTCAAAGGCTTTCTTTCAAACTCAACAACCGGTAAACGCAATATCAGTCAGCCAGTTGAATCAGACTGCGGTAAACTTCTCTACTTTGAGGTAATAGATCGTTTCACGAGTGAGATGGACCAACGTTTCATGCAGAATATGCCTCTGCTCGACGCTTTATCTGCCTTCGACCCCTCAAGTTCCAATTTTCTCGAACTTTCGAAAGTGGAAAGAGTTATGTCATTATAAAGAGATTCTCGGTGTCGATGACCATGCCATAGAATCCCAGCTTTCTCTTGCAAAGCTGCATCTGTTAAAAAGTCATATTTCAAAAATGGATCTTCTTCGAGCTATCGAAATCTTATCTGACCTCCCAGTTGCCTATTCTGCAGTGTTAAAACTGATGAAGCTAGTTGCTACTTTGCCTGTAACCACTGCCAGTAATGAACGATTCTTCTCGGCATTAGGGCGTGTGAAAGACTATCTGCGATCGACGATGGGAAACGACAGACTCAGTGATCTCATGATAATGGCCGTTGAAAAAGAGGAGGTAAAGAAACTGGATTTGAATAGATTAGTCGACGATTTTGCCAAGCAGTGACCTCACCACTACCCCCTGTTTTAGTTATGTTTGCTAAATGTTGTTCTTGTTTTTGCATCTTAATTTAAAAAAAAAAATCGAAAAAAATTCCTTGCCCCCCCTCCTACATTTTCGTGAATTGGCGCCACTGCAGGCATAGCATAGTACGCGATCTTTTTGTACGTGAGATTTTTACAATTATTTCTATAATTTCTTTTATATTTCCGTAGGACATAGCTATTCTTAATCTTTTTTTGAAATTCTGCTCGCCCCCTTCCCCCGAAACAAGATTCAGCGTAAGTGCTTATTTGAGTAGACGACAAAATATGTCAAAAGATTTCTGGAAACATGAATAAATGTCAATCTGGTTAAAAACTGAGATGTAATAGATCGAAATCGAATCAATTAGCAGTGAATGTATTTTATTGTTATTTTCCATCGGAAATTCTCTATAAGAAAAAAAAATAGTTCCTGGAGATTGGAGTTTTCAATCTATTTTTAAAGATTTCTATAGGTACACAACGATCTAGAAGAGACGAAAAATGAATAATGGGCCATTTGGTTAGCTACTACGATATAATGGATCAAAGTCGAAACAACTATCACTCCACATGTCTGTATTTGTCTCTGTAGTTTTTTTTATCTCTGCTAAAAAATGTCTTGTATGTCATTATATAGCATGGGCGCCCATATGGGGGGTGGGGGTGGGGTTGGACTCTAGCCCCCTCCCCCTGGATGAATGACGCTACCTTATATTTGGTATAATTTAAAAAACATTTTCCATAAAATAAGTTTAAGAGCTCCATTAAGCCAAAAATGGGCAGGAATGAAGTCAAGTAATCGTCCAAGCGTAAGACTACCACAAATCACTATCAATAAATGAATGAAACTCAAAATGAACAGAAATTAGAATAAATAGCCGAGTCAAACTTGAAACGAGCAAAACATTATTAGTAGGGCTGATAACCCCCATGCCTTCTCAAGACCAGAACATAATTTGGGCTTTACGGAAAACAAAATGCGTTTAAATGTTTTCTCTTTTTTACTTAAATAAATACAAACAATTTTAGACTTTAAGGAATCAACATCAGTATAGCTATATTAAACTGACAATCCACGGTTTATTTTTTTATTTTTTTTTTACTAAAGTCTAAATTATGTTCCAGCCTTGAGAAGGCATGGGGGTTGTCAGCCCTAGTAATGCTAATTTTTGCTTTTTTAAATTAATTTCTGTTCGTTTTTTATTGACATAGTCATTGTCATGAAAAATTATAGCTTTTTGTTCTATAAGAATCCATAGTTTGGCTTGCTATGTGTATGTTGGGA